>NC_048301.1:47067368-47139868 GCF_013100865.1 Trachemys scripta elegans
ATCACTTCAAAAGTTTTTTTTCTCTTAATTAATTGGCCTCTCAGAGTTGGTAAGACTACTCCCACCTGTTTATGCTCTCTGTATGTGTGTATATATATCTCCTCATTATATGTTCCATTCTATATGCATCCGAAGAAGTGGGCTGTAGTCCACGAAAGCTTATGCTCTAATAAATTTGTTAGTCTCTAAGGTGCCACAAGTACTCCTGTTCTCCTTCTTACATAAGTGAAGATTAATTCTTTTGATAACACTGTTCTACAGCCAAAATGCTTCTGAAATAAATGTAGTCAAACTTTACTAATTCTGGGTCACTGAGAATGAAAATAATGCTTAAAATTGTTGATTGGCTCTAGTTTTCAAGATATGCTACTGGGTCAGTATATATGACCCTTGACTTGGGAATGGCGGAGGATAAGTGAGTTATAAAGGGAAGGGATCTCAATTTAAACCAGAAATGACTAAAATACATCTTTGACTGGATCTATGAATAAATCTATGACTGGGTTTGGACAGTACTTGCTTTTTAGGTAAAACAATGAATGATGCAATCTGAAGCTGGTATTGCGTCATACATGATATGAATTGCATCATGTTATTCCTAGAAGTCATGGATGATGCAATCATAACGAAGCTTACATCACTCTGCTGAACAAATTGCTCTATATCAGCTCTAGAAATACAGTGTCGTGCTCTCTTATTTGTCAGTGTTTGATTTTGCAAAGGGACACATTTCTGTTTAGCCAAAGTGAGCAGAGATGTCTCGTACTTGTGTGAACAGTGCAGATAACTTCTGCTATGTTTGTGGTGAAGTGACTTTTGCATCACAAAAGCGCAGTATAACCACTATGGTTAAGAAAACCTATCACCTATATTTTGGCTGCAAAATTGGAGATCAGGACAAGAGATGAGCCCCACACATGCTGCAACACTTGTGCAACAAATCTTCGCCAGTGGTTGACCAGGAAAAGGAAATCTATGCCTTTTGCAGTGTCAATGATTTGGAGAGAGCCAACAGATCATACCAGCAATTGTTACTTCTGCATGGTGCCTCCAGTTTGGAAAGGTGTGTCAGAAGAAAAAGTGGACTGTGCATTATCCAAACATTCCATCAGCTATATGCCCAGTACCCCACTGAGAAGGACTGCCAGTTCCTGATGCACCAGAATCATTCTCGCTTGAGTCAGACAAGGAAGAGGAAGAGAATGAAACTTCTGGTCCTGAACCATCAATGTCACAGGACCCACATTTTTCTCCCATCCTCCTCCTCTGAACCACACCTCATAACACAAGGTTATGAACTGAATGACCTTGTCAGAGATTTGGAACTACCCAAGAGTAAGGCAGAGCTGTTGGGCTCCAGACTACAGCAGTGGAATCTCCTGGCAGGTGATGTTAGGGTTTCCATGTTCCGTGACCATCAAAAGGATCTTGTCCCATTCTTCTTCATGGAAGGTGATCTTGTAGCCTGCAAAAACATCGATGGTGTGATGGCAGCCCTCATCATCGTTCACGATCCAGATGAGTGGAGACTGTTCATTGATTCATCGTAGACGAGTCTTAAAGCTGTTTTACTGCATAATGGCAATGTTTTGCCATCAATTCCAGTTGGTCATGCAGTCCATATGAAGGAAACCTATGACAACATGAAACAACTTTTGAGGTGCATAAACTATGACCAACATCAGTGGCAGCTTTGTGGCGATTTGAAGGTTGTTGCTCTCTTGCTTGGTCTGCAGACTGGATACACAAAGTACTGCTGTTTTCTCTGCGAATGGGATAGTTGTGCAAGAGATTCCCACTACCTCAAGAAAGATTGGCCACTCTGAATTGGTGCCTGGGAGGAAAAGTGTTCAGCATCCACCACTTGTTGAATCAAGGAAGATTTTGTTACTACCCTTACACATCAAGCTGGGTCTGATGAAGAACTTTAAGGCCATTGACAAAACACAAGCAGCTTTCAAGTACCGCCGTGAAAAATTTCCAAGGTTAAGTGAAGCTAAGATAAAGGAAGGTGTCTTTGTTGGTCCTCAGATTCGTGAACTTCTTCGAGATGATGCATTTGACCATGCACTGCGTGGCAAGGAAAAGACAGCATGGAAAGCCTTCCAGTTAGTGGCAATACATTTTCCCGGAAACAACAAGGCAGACAACTACAGGTTGTTGGTGGAAAACCACCTCAAGGCATACAAAAGCCTTGGTTGCAACATGTCACTAAAGATACGTTTTTTGCACTCTCATCTAGATTTTTTTTCCACTGAACTGCGGAGCAGTGAGCGGCGAGCGATTTCACCAGGACATTGCAACAATGGAGAAACGGGCAAATGGACCCCATCAATGCTTGCAGACTATTGCTGGACAGTGACAAGATATGCTCCATTTTAATGAATACAAGAGACAAGCCAAGAAGCGCCGAGTAGACATTGAATAGGACTAAACTATGTACATAATCACTTTTTGCCTTTTGTTTCATAATTAATTTTATTTATATAACCCTTTTGCTGATTTTTAAAGTGTTACATAAACAGGACAGGTGAAATATTATCATGCAAAGCAACCATAAACACATGAAAAGACCTAGGTTTACAATTTATGATTAAAACTCTATCTACACAATATACATAGACATAAAATGTAAAAACTTAAATATCTTAAACAGTAGCCAATCAGTTGTTTTAATTGTCATATTTGAATTCAGCACATCAAAATACATAATAAATAGCACACTTTCTCTGAAGCAGACGACTTCTCAAAAATTGTAGACCAGTGTAATTAGAAGAGACAAGGGTGTTACTGTAAGCAGAATTATGATCCTATTGTCATAATATTCCATACAACTTTGGTTTTATTTTTTAGCTTTCAGCATTTTGCTTTCTCCTGAAAATGCAGAGTTGACAAATGGTATCTATTCTTTGCAGTTGGAGAGGACCACCAATATCAAAAGATGCCTCTTGGCCTCTATTCCCCACCTCACTTTTCCACAAAGATGGTGGTTGTCATCCTAATAACCAGCCAGAGCCTGAAAGGCATCCAGATTATTCTTATCTGGACAATCTGCTTCCAAAAGCTCAATCATATGAAGAACAGATTGTTCACATTATCTAGGTCCTGGGGAGCTATGATTTTGTTATCAGGTATTAAGAGCTCCCTAAGCCCCATCATAAGCTCATTCACCAAGGAGCTCTTTTTATTTAAGGCAACATCAATCTATGATGCAGCTACCTGAAAAAGGATTCCACGTGTCTTGAAAGTTCACCAAGGACTTCTTGAGAAACCATCAGCACACCAGTCATTACAATTATTCAGCATGATGGTAGCCTACAAGTAGATGGTGCCTTGGGCAACACTTCATCTCTGCCCTTTGTCAAATTTTCTTCATCAACCACCAGAACTACCAGCAATAGTTTTTTGGATCATCAGCTGATCCTTCTTTGGAGACCTTCTCTTCTTCTGTTCAAGGAAAGACCCTTAACTAACCCTGTAGCCATCAGAATAATGACAGATGTTAGTATATTGGGTTGGAGAGCACAGATGGGATACCATATAGTTCAGGGAAATGGGATTCTCTAAGAATTCCAACACAGTATCAGTTTCCTGGAACTGAGCACAGTAAAGAACCCAACATGTTGCCTGCTCCTGAAAATTTCTCATAAATGCATCTCTGTACATGTGGAAGCAACAAAAAAGCTACAGTGGTACAGCTGAACCATCAAGGCAGAACACAAAGCAGAAGCAAACAAAGCAAGGAATTTTTTGTTGTTGTTGTTCCTGGAACATCCAGATCTGTCCCATAAGTATCCAAGGGAAAAGCAACTACCAGGCCAACTGGCTAAACTGATCTTTCCTGGGAACAGAGGAAAGGGAGCTAAATCAATGGATTTTTGCACAGTTAATTGAGAGAGACTTTCCTGCCTAACAGGAAAGTAGTAAAATAATATTGCTACTGACACTGGTAATCCGAAGCTTGGAGAGTAGATTCATGGCCATTCCTCTGGCGGGTCTAGTACAGTGGTTCTCAAACTTTTTTACTGGTGACCCCTTTCACATAGCAAGCCTCTGAATGCGATCCCCCCCTTATAAATTAAAAGCACATGTTTGTTTATTTAACTCCATTATAAATGCTGGAGGCAAAGCAGGGTTTAGGGTGGAGGCTGACAGCTCATGACTCCCCATGTAATAGCCTTGTGACCCCCTGAGGGGTCCCAACCCCCAGTTTGAGAACCCCTGCTCTAGAATATGCCTTCCCTTCTTCCTCAAGTCTCCCTTTGAGCCAGTAGGTACCCTCCTAGTTTGTCTCCTTCCCTTTTCCCCCCCCCTCTCCCCCCCATAGGTGAGAGAACTTGCTTTCTCATTCATTCTATTCCTTGGTGTGGTGGTTGGGTATTTAGACTTTCATAAATTCAAACAAACTAATATATTTAATAGCCATGTAAACCTTATACCGGGCCATTATAAATTACACAATGGAGAATATTTGGGCACAATTGGGCAAAAAGAAAGTACTTAAGAAATGTCCTATTCTGCCTGTGTATCTTAAGAGACTTGATTGAAAATCTCTTTGCTTTGAGCATTAGATATCGGACTATTCATGCTCTTTTAATATAGTGCACATTCTGTATCTTCTTTTTTTTTTTTCTTTCTTTCTTTCTCTCCTTGATGCACAGAATATTTGCAGTCTACAAACTGTACTCAACTTGTCTTTCAGTGTGCACGCAGGCCTGGGCCTCTGATGTGAATCCTGGTGGTCCTTATTCTCCAGAGGGGTGTGTGTGTGTTTAATCTTTTTAGTTAAGGATTGCAAACCACATATTAGACTTCCCTTTTAGGCAACTTAGAAGTCATTTAAAAATATATCCTGAAGCTTGTGTGTCAGTAAAAGTAATGCAATTAATTATTAGTATTTTGGCTTTCCATCTTATGACTTATAAATGAGGATGCAATTATCATAAACCATTATTGCTTTGTATTTACGTAGCACCTTTCATTTCACAGAACCTGAGCATTCTTTCTAAACTTAACTAGCTCAACTGTCTCAAATTTCATTGCACCGCCACCTCCTTCTGACAACAAAGATTACTACACAATGCCAAGAGGGGATACTGAAGCCTACGCTCCCATGTGCCCCACCACTCAGGCGAGGGGGGGGTGGGGCTGAAGCCCTTAGACTGCGGCTTTGGCCCCGGGTGGTAGGGTTTGGGCTATGGCTTCAGCCCCAGGACCCAGCAAGTCTTAACACCAACCCTGGTGACCCCATTTTGGGGTCCCAACCCACAGTTTGAGAACCACTGAGAGGGATCACTGTGCCCTCTCCTGGGATCAAGTATAGCATCTGTTTAATGACAAACAGCAACACTACACAATAGTCTGGTACAAGAAATAGAAAAAATACTGGAACCAGTTGATACCTAGAAGTAATTTATGCAGGCAGATGGTAATTATCCAAGGCAGAATTTTATTGGGTCACTGGAAATAACAGCCCTGGGGTTGGAGAAAGGTTTGGGACCTATAGTGGTCACAAATGTCAGTATCTTGCATTTACATCTTTTATAGTCTCTACTAGCATGACACTGAGGCACTGGCTCACTGCTAACATAGAGGAAAAATGCCACCTTCTGACCCACCATCACCACCCAGGAATTCCTTGAAGAACTCATCTGCAAGTAGTGACTAACCCAACTCTACTTAGCTTGTGAAATCTGACAATTCCACAGTATATTGTGAGGTGGCTGCAGGCCAGTAGTAAGGAAAATTAATCAGGGCTTTTCCCTAGTGGAAGCATTGAGGAGAGAGAGAATGAGGTGGGGGGATGGGGATTCTTTATGCATCTCTAGCTTTTTGTATACTTCTAGTCTTCATTTGTATTTCCTTGCAGTCTTCTATGACTTGCAGAATTCTTTCCCTGGTAAAGTCAAATATCATATATTACAAATTGAATTATCATTATTTCCTTTTGTAAACCTTTTTGTGCAACATATAATTCACTGAGGATCCCTGGCTCCTTGCTACGGATAATATTACTTCTCATTTACCTGGTGGTTAGGTTTCCCAAGTGGGCGTAAACAAACTTCTCAGATAATGACAGTGCAGAAACAATAGGATTCTTGATTCCTTCATGGTATAAGTTCCCTAGGTTTGCTACATAGAAGACTAGAGACAGAGACAACCAATCACAATCCCCTCTATGATCTAATTACAAACAGGTAGTAAATAACACTCCAGGGTTTTAGGGCTTTAATTTGTGATTGTTAGCTAGACAGCCTTTAACCAGCTAAATAGTTTGTATGTACACTGATGTGTGAGGTTTTTAATCTGGAGTATTAGACCATAGTGTATTTTGGCATCAACAAATTGCAGACTAATGAAAGCAAATTCACCTGCTGATTCACTTTTATTAAAAGGAGGATATCAGCTGAGATTTACTCTTGAGTATTTGCAGTGGGAAGTTAAGCCTATTCACACTGGTTGCAGCTGATTTCACTGCTATAAAATAACAGAACAGGGCACATTCATACTTCCTACTGCCTGATGGATTTATATTAAATCAGAATTGGCTGTTGGGGATAGACTTTCCCCCAAAGGAAAGTATTCTTAACACACCAACACAAATCCATAGGGAATAATTGTTGTTGCACTAGCTGCTCCCCTATATAGGGGATAGTGATTTCGTTGATCTGATCCAGTCTCCATTTTTTGCAGCAAGCCCAAGTGCTAAACTGGCAAATACCAATGTTCACCAATTACCTAAATTAGGTCTAGGTCACTCTGCTCATCTCCTGTTTCTTGTTTGCTTTCCAATGAATCCAAAAGCAGTACTAACAGCTGGAAGCCCTGCTGAGGCCAGCTTGATCTATACTGGAGCTGCTCCAGCCAGTGCTCTGATAAAACTTGATATCATTTCAACAGGCTCTAGGAGGACCGCAATGATTTCCCTTCATTGTTTAAGGCTTCATTCAAATATTACTAGTGCCAGGAAAAAGGATATTTCACTTCTGCTCTTCTGCCCCTGAGTCTGCTGCTGCTGGAAAGCGCCTATTTAACCTTTTATATAAACACGTTCAGTGCTTTTGGATGCTATGGTAATTGTTCTACTCATTCATCCCCAGGGACTCTATAAGTTGCAGATGCAGACAATACAAAATAATAATAATTAATACCTTGAGGCTTCTGCCACGTAAAAGCACATGTTTCTTATTAGAATGTGGTATGTGGGGAGGCCTGGGGAGAGTCTGGCCTCAGTGTTAAGGCATTAGATCCATATCCTCAAAGATATTTAGGCACCACTGACACTTTCAAAACCACCACTCAGCTGCTGCCTAACCCCTCCTTCTCCCGCTGTCTAACTTGCCACCGGAAGGCACTTGCAAAGCCACCTATGTTTTGACATTGCCACACAGCTACTGAGCTTCTTGGAGCGCTAGCTCAAGCAGAGGCCCTGAAGTGGGATTCTCAAACAGACATTCCCTTATTTAATCTCACCAGTGGAGCTTGATGCTATTGGCCTGCTCAAAGACTAACTAAAACCTGAAACCCATCGGCCCCTGCAGCCAGAGGGCTGGCTGCAGGCCACCAAGAGATGGGGGCAGCACAGCTCCCACACAAGATTGCCCGCTGCACAGGTAAATGTAGGACGAGCATGAGAGGTCTCGAGTGTGAGCATGTGAGAGACAGGGGGCTTGTTGAGATGGCAAGCTAGTATTCGGCAAGCTGGGGTGTAAATCTACAGCATGCGGGCCATGCACTAACTGTCCATGTGGGCCCTGCTGTGCACTAAAAGTTCCCTCATGCACATTGACCTATGTTAGAGGGCTTTCCCTCAACCCTCCCACTTCCCTGGTTCTTGTCATGCGGACAGCAAGCAGCAAAAGACCAGAAGTCTGAAGCCCAGACAATGCGATGTTTATTGGGGTTAGACTGTGGTGGACTGTGATTTTGCTTCTTAGCTAGTTACAGGGGTATAAAAACAAAGTGATAAAAATACACATAAGTTCTTAAAGTATAGGCCTTTGCAGGCAGACCTGAATATCTATATTCTACAACCTACTCAATGGAGGGTCCTGTGGCACCTTTGAGACTAACAGGTGTATTGGAGCATAAGCTTTTGTGGGTGAATGCCCACTTTGTCAGACACCTCCTCTTCCCACCTGTTTTTGTGTAAGCTCTCCAGTTGAAGAGCTCTGCATCTGACAAAGTGGGCATTCACCCACGAAAGCTTATGCTCCAATACATCTGTTAATCTCAAAGGTGCCATAGGACCCTCTGTTGCTTTTTACAGATCCAGACTAACACAGCTACCCCTCTGATACTCAACGCACACTAGTGCACCAGGAGGGTCCACATGGACAGTGAGGGATAGATTTACAAAGGAACTTGGGCGTGGTGATGGGTGATGTTCTAGGCACCCAAAGTTAGGTGTGGAGTAACTTTGGGTGCCTAGAACATCACTGGGGTTCAGTAAAGCCTGAACTCAGTGCCTAGGCTCCCTCTACAATGAATCGGGAAAGGTAGGTGCATCAGAATGGGAGGCATGAAAGCCAACACAGTAGGCAGCTCCCTGCCTAAACTAACCAATAGGAGATGTGGGGGTATGTCCTAAGCCCAGGGGCGCTCTAGCTCTTTTTGCTGCCCCAAGCACAGCAGGCAGGCATGCTGCCTTTGGCAGCATGCCTGCGGGAGGTCCCTGGTGCGGATTCGGTGGCATGCCTGTGGGAGGTCCGCCAGTCCTGCGGCTTCGGCGTACCTGCCGCTGAATTGCTGCTAAATCCGCGGACCGGTGGATCTCCCTCAGGCATGCTGCCGAAGGCTGGCTGGCTGCCTGCCTGCCGCCCTCGCAGGAACCGGCAGGGCGCCCGCCGCGGCTTGCTGCCCCAGGCATGCGCTTGGAGTGCTGGTGCCTGGAGCCACCGCTGCCTAAGCCCTACCCCTCTCAGGGAGTTTGGTGCCTCGGTCCAGGCTGCATGGAGACTCTTCCCTCTGCTTGGGATTCTTAGCTCATATTCTTATTATTTATTAATAGTGGAACAGCTTCAACGGGGGCAAATCTCATGTCGGACTATCCCATAGCACTGTTGCTAGGGCATTCACCTGAAAGGTAGCAGATCATTGTGCAAATCCTTCATTTCCCATCAGGGGCTTCAACCAGGGTCTCTCACATCCCAGATGAGTGCCCTAACCACTGAACTGAAAGTTATGAGGGAAGGCCTCCTCTTCCCACCTTTTTTTGTGTAAGCTCTCCAGCTGGAGAGCTCTGAAGATGCCTTCCTAATAACTCACCTGTGGGGCCCAAAGTGGAGAAATGCCTGCCTGCCCTCCCACCCCCCACCAAATTCTGCATTGCTCTGTGGCTTAGGTGTCTGCACATGTAGAGTGAGGCAGCGAAGCACACGTGCTGAGGCAGAAAATAGGTGCTGGGGGAACTTTTACTGTAGAAATGTAGGCACCAAGAGTGTTAAGGCACATACAGGGTTCAGTGGCAGCTGAGCAAGGGTTTTGTGAATCCCCGTGGGGCCTGATTCTGGGATTTAGGTGCTTAAAGTGGCAGTGAGGCACCTTTTGTGACTGGCCCTAAGTGCATGGTGTCGTAGTGTGCCGTGGATTTACACCCTAGCTCGCGGCATTCGACAAGCCCAGGGAGAGGGTTCCAGCTGCCAGAGCATAGGCTACCTAAGCAGCTGACCTGGCTTAGGTGTGTAACTTCAGAGGAGGGTTTGTGACTGAGGACCCCGAACAGAGCAAGGCACTTATTTCTAGCCCTTCAGCCAGGTCAGCCAGTTAAGGGCCTTAAGCCCCTCTTCTTTCCCAGCCTGTCTCCTAAGCATTTCTCTCCTGGTTAGCTTAGGCAGCTCCTCGTTCAGCCTGCTGGCTTCTGGGGATCCCTGTCTTAGGCACCTAACTCTCCCCATGCACTGTATAGGGCAGGGGTCTCAAAATCCTGGTCCGCGGGCTATCTACAGCCCGAGAACCACCCCACTGCAGCCTGCGGAGGAGAGACGCATGCAGCCACGCTGCCAGCTCTGTCTGCTGCAGGCGGTGCCCCCCGCAGCTCCCGCTGGCTGGGGGAGAGGGACAGAGATAACATCACTACTAGTTGCTGGGCAGAGGCAGCGTCATTAGTTGCCAGCAGAGTCAGCCATGGAGGCAGCATCACTTTTTTCCACAATGAATATAAATAAGTCAAAATACCGAACACAACTATCTGATGCACACCTTGCAGCAATCCTGAAGGTTTCAACTGCTCAGTCACTGGGACCAAACATCAACAAACGGACAGAACTGAAGCACTGCCAGGTGTCTGGCAAACACACAAAACTCTCTGGCTGGTGAAGAATTGTATAAAGTTTTATGACAATTTTATTTCTAAGAAATTTGAAATAAAAAAATACAATATAAATTTTTTCTTTTCTGAACACCATCTTCAGTGACTGTATTGGCCCACTGGGAGGATTTGAGGACTGGCACTGGCCCTAAGGTAAATTGAGTTTGAGACCCCTGTTACAGGGAGTCTGGGTACCTAGCTGTGGGCTGAGAATGCCACTAGGTGACAGGGCACCTAGGGGTTTTGCATTGAAACACTGAGCCGATCAGCCCCTAAGTACCTTTAAGACTCTGGGCCTTCGTCTGTCTACACACAGCTCAGGAAGATGTACACACATGCTAGTTCTGATTGAGTTAGCACACTAAACATAGCAGTGTGGCTGCGGCAGCCTGGGCAGCAGCTCTGGCTATCCACCCAAGTACAACTCTGTCTGAGATCCTGGTACGTTCACGCCATGATGGGGACACTGTTCTTTTGGGTCACTAGTTTGAGCAGAGCTAGCGCATATATGTCTACCAGTGCTGGGGATTACACCCCTCAGCTGCTGTGTAGATGTACCCTTAGTGACAATCTTTGACTTATTACACCACAAGAGCTCACTTTTTTTCAAACCACAATCACTTTGAATTTTTATTTGAACAATTCACTGCTATTCAAATGATGTCTGCCCATTGGATAAAGCCTTCCTTGGCTGTCCAGCACCACCATAATGTTGTGTGAACACCTTGTTTTCAAGCCAGGGCATCTCAATCAGCCAAAGAGTATTGTTCCTGTGATACAAAGGATTAGTATTGTCCTTCCTCTACTGTCAGAGCTCACAGTCATGGGCTCCGTCAACATTGCAAATACAACTTGTCCCTTAGCCTATTTCCAGTACTGCAGTGCAGAATGGACCTCAGTGGTGTACCTCAGTCTCATAATGAAATGTCATTGAGGTTCAGCCTACATTGCAAGTTGGGTGCCAATTTGTAACCAGGTTCCCTGAAATGACTATTGTGTGAATAGGGCCATAGAGACCTATCCTGCAAGGTGCCAGCACATCCTAAGAGTGCCCATTGATATTGATGGGAATTAAGAGCATGCATCACCTCCTTGAGAGTCTTACCTTACCTTGTAGGATTGGGCCTCAAAATAGCTATGTCCAAAGGGGCTTGAACAGCAGAGCAGATTATAAATTGCATACCATAATGACTTGTTAGTGCCATTCTGGCAACCTTTACAGGAAAGGACAGGCAACGTGAAGGAAAGTAAATTATTGTAGCATTAAAAATAGAGAACTATATGTGTGCAACTGTGTGTCCAGTCATTTCTGCAATTGGCATACCCTTGAGAGAACAGAGACTAAACTTAATTAACAGAGGTTCAGAGGGATCCATTGTGCTGGCTGGCTGATTGATTGCCACCATTGCTATTACCTATTCCATGCCTCCAGTGTTAACAATAGAGGAAAAGCTTTGGGGAAAAAGGCTAATATGGCCATATCTTACTAGAGTTTAGTGCACTTAGGTTGTCACTACTAATTCAGACAAATAATTTAGACAAGTGAGGCATGGTAATTTATTGATAATCCCTTGAGCATCCAGTCCCGTCTGCTAATATTCTACTGGGATGAACTCATGTTAAATGTGTACGTGCTCCAAAGACCAATTTTTTTTTAAAGTGCTAAATACATACTCCCCCTAGTCATCTTTAGTTCTGTCTTGTGGTTCAGAATGATTCATGTTTTGTGTTTCTGTTGATTCTTCTCATCATTAAATGTGAAATTAACCAAACCATGACTTAAATGGCCACATCAGCAAATTTGAGGATGATCAAAGGAAGAATAGTGATTCTGAAAAATTTTGGTTATTTCTGTGGCTCAGCCCGTGACAGCAAACACGTATAGCCTGGTTCAAGCACAGCCTAAAGATTTGCATATCTCTGCACACTTCACTCTTGGGGAACCTGAATTTGCAATTGCATGTGGTGTTTTTGGACATGATGTATGTGTGCAGGAAACTTGGAGTGGAGGATGGGGATGCAGCAAAAGTTCAGCATGGTAAGATTGATGTCTGCTTTCACTATGACCAAGAACTTCAGATTAACAGTGACGATGCAGCCTTAGAAACCCTAGCAGACCTTTGAGATACTCTCTCTTGAACAACAAACTGCTGTTGAAAGTTATGTTGCTTTTAAATAATAGCAACTTGTTTCCTTTATGTTTTAGCATATTACTCAAAATAAACTATTCCCCCCCCTCCCCCCCCCCGTATATTTGCTCTTATACTGTACACCAAAGACATTACATGTATGGAATTGCCCATAGGCAGGATCATGTGGGGAAAGAAACTTGTGACCGGTCCTCTTGTTAGTATCCACCAGAATCTTTGGATTGATGCTCTGAATAATTTAGTATTTAGAGTCAAATTAACTATTCAGGAAAGTTTTTAAAAACAAAGCGAGGGGCAATTTAATTGATGGATATTTTTCTTTCATTTAGGCAATGGTAGCTTGCTACCCTGGGAACGGAACTGGGTATGTTCGTCACGTAGACAATCCAAATGGCGATGGGCGCTGTATCACCTGTATTTATTACCTGAATAAGGACTGGGACTCAAAGGTATGTGAGCCAAGGATTCCAAAAGCAACCCCATATTTCTAGGCAAGGGAAGGCTGGCCCAGAAACAATTTGTTGTTTGTTTACTTGCATTTCATATTTTCATGAACTCTTGAACAGCTGATTTAAAAACTGCACTTTTCAGTTACATTTTGGGGTTTCTTGCTGTTTTTAGTAACCCCTTTGGAAGCTTGAAACTGAAATTGTTTCCTTATCAGGTTGTTTTTTTCCCCTTCCATTCCCCCTTCCAGTTTGTTGTTATAGAATAGCTCATGTGCTGGGCTGCTGGCATTTTAGTTTTGTTTAGAGAAAAGAGCAATGAAGCATTTAGAAAGAAACCACATCCACTCAGGATTAAGTGGAATCTGGGAGCAGTTTTAACAAAAAGATGGCAGGTCAGTTTTGGGGTCTGTCCCTTTAAGTTGACCTGCAAAGGATCTATAAAAATTGGGTTTGTGCCCTTTTTTGCTTCTTATGATTCATGAAGAGGGCGTGAAAGACATTTATTAATTAATGCTTGTTTTTCACCTTAGGGATATTAGGAATGTGAAGTCTGATCTTTCCTGGCTTTGCTAGAAAATTTCTTGCCAGAAATGTTTGATCTCTCTCACCTTAATTTAAAGACCTGGGTATTGTGACTGCTTCCTGGTTAAACAAAGGCTGCTTTATGCCTCTCTGGAAACATAAAAGTGCTAGAAAATGGATGTAAAAGCCCTATGGGAATATCCTTGTTCAGGGATTTTCCCTCCTCCCCGTGCCCCCTGGCTAAAATAGAACCGATGTAAATGCTCTTCATGAGCCCTTCTCAACATAGGGGGCACACTGAATGCATGTTGAGGACCAAGCCCCAGTGCTGCTCTGTCTTATGTTGGGAGTCAGTCAGTTCATGGTCCTAGAATACTGAGAACACAAAGGTAGTTTAGAGCTATCTTTTGTCACCAGCCCCAAGCACAGGAATGGATTAACTGAAGATTGGGTCCCTTGAGTCCAGAAAGACTATCTGCCTGCCTTCCTGTCAGTTAGGCATACAGAACGTTTGGAGGCTAGAATTCTCATGGTAGCCTATCTTCCTTTTACTCTAGATCCTTGATCTGTTTTATTTTCTTGAGTGCCTTTGGCACTATTAGAATCTGTCAAAGGTGAACTTTCCATGATGGTTTAGTATTTTAGGGGTGATCTGTTCAGGCTTATGAGCCTGCAGCTTCAGACTCCGTTCTGTGTGGCCTCTAGAAGTTACCTCAGTGGATTGGGGCCATTTGTCATGTTTTCTGGCTCCCACTGTCTCATTAGAATCCTGACCTTTTAATACATTAAAGTTGCAAGTTTTTGCTCAACTGGTCTGACCCTGCTCCCATTGAATCCTATGGAAAAACTTTCATTGACTTCAGCTGAAAGCAAGATCAGACCCAGCAAAGGAAGCACTTCCTGAGTGTGAGACATAGCTTCGTTGCTTTATGACTATACCTCCAAGATCAGAGCCAAAATTGAGGCTCCTCTGCAGCACTGTCCCACCCTCTCGGTACTCCTGTCCTGTGGAAACCCCTCTGGAGAAGATGCTCCTGTGGTTTGCAGTGGGGCTAGCAGCAGGAAGGCAGGGAGCTTGGCTGTGTTTTGTGACACTGTCCCCCCGCTTAACCTCATGGACATCTGAATATGCATTTCCCTCTACAGCCACTGTTAAGCCAATGGCAGCAGGGCTGGGTGAGGGCTAATGGGGCAGCACTGAGACAGGCTGTCAAGGCAGATCATTTCCCCACAGATTTCCTAGATTCATGGGATTGGGAAGCCTTGCCCCCTGTATAATCCCCAGGTCTTTAAATCCCTTCCATTCAAGGGGTCACATCACACTTCATAAGGGGAGTCGGATAGAGTTTTCCTACCTCTCTAGCCACATCCCATGAGTTTCTTTGCCAAATGGGGTGAGCGGTCTCTCGTTTCTGTTTCTGTGCACATTGTATCATTACAAGGCAATTAATTCAGCCCTGAGCAGGGGATTTATCAGACCTCAAATAATAAACAAGATAAGGGCTTGTAAAATCAAAGACTGTTTCTTCAGATTTCTGTTGTTGGAATGCTTTCAAACCTGTTTCCAGGTTATTTCCTGGTCAGATAATACTAAGGTCACCTTCTTAACATGCATTGGTCATATAAAGCAGCTATCCTTTTAAGTGCCAACACATGCTTCCTCCACTAAATCCCAACAAATGATTTAATATTAGAGAGATGCTGCCACTGAAAAATCTTGTATTATAGAAAAACACAATCCTGAACCTACAGCATGTTCTGAATAATACCCCCACATATTGAAATGGAAAAAAGATAACCATCTACTTGACCTGTTGCACTTCCCTTAGTCCTCTAGGAGACTGGTAGCACAGACTTGTACCCTGTGCACTTCCACTGATGCACGTAAATTAGTGCAAACTTTGTCCCATAAGATCGTCAGAAACGAGAGTTAGAGATGTGACAGAAGCCACACTACAAGGACCAGAAGGAGTGAGAAGAGTGGAGGATGTATATACAATTTTATATATAAAATGCAACTTTAGATTGCAGGATACACCTGCATATTGACATCCAGTGCAGCGTTCCACTGTCAGACCCAAAAGAGAACGCCTATGTGGCTGCAATACCGGGGTTTTGAAATGCCATTTGACAGTCATGCAGTGAAGTCTGATCTCAAACCAGTAAGAATGAACAAACAATCTTATTTTAGAAATGAGACTGTGAGCTCAAGTGGCTTCTATATGTTTGTGACAGAGCCTCTGTGAAGGGGGAAGTCCTGTCTCAAAAAAGCAGTTGCTGTTTCATCATGGTTGACTTTCTTTAAATAGATGTTTATGCTCCATCAATCTGAATTGTTTGCTAAAATCAAAGTGACTAACGTGAGGCAACAGTTTTTCAGCACTGCAATGTGCTGCTATTGCACTGCCCTCAACTTTTACTCCACATTCTTTGTGCGATAAAGAGGAAAAAATTGTCATTTTAAAATGGGTATGTACAGGGGGGGAAAAAATAACACTTCACTCTACTTTCAGCTGCATGGTGGAATTCTTCGAATATTCCCGGAAGGAAAGTCCTATGTAGCAGATGTTGAGCCCATTTTTGACAGGTTACTTTTTTTCTGGTCAGACCGAAGGAACCCACATGAAGTGCAACCTTCCTATGCAACCAGGTAAATAAGATGTTCAGTACTGACATGTGGCCAAAGATTAAAGAGCTTGGCTCTTTTCCAACACATATGTACTGTAGTATATAAAAATCTATCTTTTATGGCGGGGGTGTGTGTGTGTGTATCTGTATATATGCACACAGGCATATGTACAATATAAATACCTAATGTGAATGAAGTTAATCTGGGACTATTGAAGTCAATGTACATTTCCTCACAAAAATGAGCAGCAGGATCAAGCCATATACGTGCATAACATATAGGGTGAAATTCCCCACTCCCTCTACCCCATTTGCTGCGGCCCGTGTATGCTGCTGTGACAGCATACTGGGGCTGTAAGCCCTTCAGCTGGTGAGGAGAGAATTCCTCCATGGCAGGCTCTGCATAAAACAGCCATAGTGAATATAAGTGTGTGGGTCCTTGGAGTAGGCCTGTAGCTTTACAGGGATTGTGGGTGCTGCTGCCAACCATAGGCAAGCCAAGCCAGGCCAGGCTAGGCTACCATAAGTTAGAGCAACCCCCAAGCTGGCTAAGTCACCCCAGGGATTTTTTCAGTGCCTGGAGCACCTAGTGATTTCTGCCAGATCTGTGCTATGCTTCCCAGAGGTATAGCACAAATTCTCCCCTGGATTTTACAGACACACAGTTTGTGTCTACAGAGATTCCCTGGTTTGTTTTATCACCCAAAAGTCAAATTAGTTCTTTATTCGTCTGCTTCCAAGTTTGCAATAGACAAACTAGTGTTTTGAGCTCTCTGTATGAGAATAAACCCAGTGTTCTTAGGTGTTTGTGTCTTCTTGGGAATCTAAGAAATAAATTTTCCTTTTGTTTACAGATATGCCATGACTGTGTGGTATTTTGATGCTGAAGAAAGAGCAGAAGCCAAAAAAAAGTTTAGGAATTTAACTGGTATGATTTTTTTTCATAAATCTTTACTGAAAATAATTCAAGGCATTTCTGTTTCACTATGGTTACCCAGCACGCTCCATGCTGTGATGTCACAGCCATTACAGAACACAGCTGGCCTAACTCTTCCATCAACCTAACTCTGTAATGTAGACAGGCCTGTATCTCTGACTGCCAAAATGAGAAGTCAAGGATAGATCATTCCAGCTGTCCTGTTCCATACACTCTCCCTGAACCTCAGATATGGACACTGTAGGAGACAGGATACTATGCTAGATGGACCATTGGTCTGACCCAGTATGGCAGTTCTTATACAGATAAATTACTTTCCCCAGCTGAGTCTTCTGATTACTGCTATCACATTAGATGTTCAAAACACTTACTTACTATAACTTAACTGCATTTTCAATTGTTCATTGTAGATGCAGGGAAGACAGAAGCAGCTCTCCACGAAGACTGAATAGTGATCTGCTGGCATAGTGCTTTTATCACAACCGTTTCTGAACTCTTTGCAAATGATGAGATCCAAAGATGACTTGTCCATTTCCAATGAAACATTAGACTTTCTTCTTACCCACAGGACTGTGCTGATTTGTCTAACACCTGCATATTACATTGATGGTACTTACATGCCTCCTATCATGCCTGCATCTGGCAGAAGGAACCCTTGTTTTCTATTTGCCTTTAACTGAAGAAAGTAACCAAGATTTTAGTAAAAGAAGAATGTCACCAAAGCCTAATGCAAGTGGCTAAGCCAGCTGGCTTTTAGTAATAGTGGTAATAAAGATAACAAGTATTGGAACCAGTGGGGAAAAAACCTGAGTCTTATTTGCACTTTATGTAAATTTCTTAGCTCAATGGGAAGGAGATTTACAAATTAAAATCTGTTGCAGATGCCAATGGGCAATGCAAGATATTTGAAATGTGAAATTAAACTAGGTATTTGTAGAGGGTCATCTTCGGTTATGCTTAATGTGGGACCATTGATGGGCTGCTAATCACTTTTGTTGCACAGAGCATTGGCTTAACTCTCCTATATTATTACTTTCTAAAAGGATAATCTTCCATGTTGCCATCAAACTGCCTGGATTTTGTTCACATTTCAACAGTCAAGCAGTAGCAATTCAGTTGCTTAGCCCTTTTACAGCCCCTGACAGAGGGTGGGGAGGCAGTTACGTGTCTGTTCACAATTTTGTGATTTTTTTTTTTTTTTATTTGAGATGGATCAATGTTCATTTCCCAATTTCAGTTTGTTTTTTAAAGCAGCTGGTTTCTCTGAAAGATTTGTGAGCTGGGAAGGTTGATGGCACACAAAATGCTTTAGCACTTAGAGCCAAGCATTTTTAATTCAGTCTCCGTATACCAACTTGTGAATGATAGAAGTGTGAATTTGGAAGGTAAAGATCTGTTTGGCAGCCTGACAAATGTATGATGAATAACTATCTCTAATTTAGAGTTTTGATTTCTCTCTCTGATGCCCATCCTGAGCTCGGACATTTGGTTAATTTTGTATGTATGTGCACTTTGAATGAAGAAGTGATGCTGTCCCAATTGTTGCAAATTATTTTCCCTCCTGCATTTGAGCCACAAGATATACAAAAAGAGGATTAGGCTCAGATGAGCAGGAACACATTTTCTTCACCTTGTTTGTTTTTGTTTTAAACTTAAAAGCTAGATGAGTAACTTCCACGGTGTCCCCAAGCAGCTTAAACTTCCAAAACCAGTATTTAGCAGCTCAGTATAGATCTCACTGATGTTGAGACAACTGTCATGGTCACACTGAGCACGGAAATAAATCGTTCTTGTTTTAACAATTGTACACCTAGTGTATAAACTTTCCCTCTTCATTAATATAGTTATACCAGGCTTGTCAATGTATGTCAGTACCTACTAACGTCTTCCAAGTGTATGCTTTCCTCTCTGGCCCATACTCCCGTGCGTCAGGGGACAATAATGGTTTTGGGGGGCCAATTATGGTTTTTCTTCCCCATTTTAACCAACCCATACTTGACTTAGCTTGTCGCATGCCTGGCCAGAAGGGGAGCAATTGGCAGGACAGCCTTCATGGGGAAGCACTTGGCTTCCATAGAACTTGACCCAGAGAATGAGTGATGATGTGAGTGCTAGGCACTGCCAAATTAGGACCTTTTGACATTATTTAAGCCTCCTAGCTAGGGATAAAAGTGCAACAGCAACACAAGATGTAAACGCAGCAGCTTTTCTGGCATGAGAAATGGCAAAAGGAATTGAGTATTTTGAGCCACTTGTGTTCTTTAAGAAAAAAGAGGGACATCCTTATGCCCATTTTTTGAAGTCTGAATTTAAGTGAACCAGTATTGGCCAACCCCTCTTCCTCTCAGATTTCTACTGGGGATCCAGGTGTGATCACCTGGTTTTAACTCCACTTGGCCTGACTTGTGTGTGTCTTCAGGGCACACATCCTGCTGTGAATGAGAGATCTGCATTTGAGGAGGGGAGATGACACATTCATCCCTGATCCCTGTAAATATTACTAGGTTCCCTCAAATAAGGCATGTAATTTAATACATTTCCTTTGTAAAGTAAAATTCTTCCACTACAGATGCATCTAAGTAGCACAGAATGGGCTTGAAGGAAACTTAATCAACTTGAAATTCTAATTCCAAAAGAGTCAAACTCTTGTCTTATCTGAAAGCAATAGGTGACTCCTTGAAAGACAAATTTATGTAAATAGTTAAATGTTGAACTCTGAAAGACTGGCTGCAGGGGAATATGCTTTAATAGTTTGAGTGTCTCTATGTAAAGTTGACATTTTCTACATTTTAAAAAATTCTTTAAAGGAGTTTTTGAATTATTTGAGGGGCCAAGCCTACTAAAAACTCATTGCTTCTGATTGATTAAGTTTAGGGTTTCTGAAATCTATGTAGCCCATTAGATAGTGATGTTAGTGCAAATCATATCAGCTACCTACAACCAAGTAGTGTGTACAATTTGTTTTAAAAGGGTCTGGATATTAAAGGTACTTTTGTTATCTCTGTTGCATTAGGCACCAGCAGTGTGCTTGTGGTGTGTGGAGAAATCGGTGCATTCATTATAAAGAAAATGTTTGCTAAATGTTTCAGTTTCAGCCTTTATTCTCTTGGTCTAGGTAAGAGTGTTGATTGATTTTTTTTGTTTGTTTGTTTGTTTTTAACCGGGAAGAGACAGACCTTTCATCTCTCAATATGTAAAAATTAAACATCAAGAAACTGAGTATACAGGATTATAAAGTATTCCCCCTCTCCCTCACCACAGATCGGAGATCAGTGGAAGGATCTCTGTGGACTTTTCACACATTAATTTTAACAAGTCATTAATGAAGCCTTATTCTTGAAGCCTCTCCCACTTTTTCTTGAGGGGGATAGTTGCAAACTGCTACACAAGAACAAAGTTTTTTCTTTTAGCAGCTGTACCAATAATAAAATGCATGAATTGCTTCTCTAGATAGGGACTTAAGGAGTTTCTTTCCAGCTTTGGGTTTCATGGCAAAGTGTTTAAAACATGTATAGCTAAGCAGCGTGTGCCATCTGGCTGTGAAAACAGACTTATTTCTCCAGTGTATTTAATTTTCAGCCTTCCCAAAGGCACCAACAGCTTGTTTACACATATAGGTAAATGTGTGCCTTCATCATTCACATCTGCAGAACTGCTGTACACCAAATGCAAGCAATGCAAAAGGGTTTTTTTTTTTTTTTTTCCCCATAGATTTCAAGGCCAGAAGGGACCGTTTTGATCATCTAGTCTGACCTCCTGTAGAACACAGACCATGGAACTTCTCCAAAATATTTCCTAGAGAAGACCCTTTTAGGAAGGGGGGAAAAATAAAAAAAATCCAATCTGGATTTTAAAATTGCCAGTGATGGAGAATCCATGGCTTCTAAAAAAAAATTAGTTGCCTTTCCCAATGTGACTTTATTTCATATTAGGCAGTGTTGGAAGATATGCAAGCTCCACTAAGCTGTCGTTCCCAACAGGGCCTGCTGGTTGTGAAAGAAAGCTGGGAGAGGACAAACAACTTCTTTAAAAACAAAAACAGAAGGCCTTGATAATATAAAAAGAACAGGAGTACTTGTGGCACCTTAGAGACTAACAAATTTATTAGAGCATAAGCTTTCGTGGACTACAGCCNAAACATTTTAAATTCAACATAAATGGAATAAAATACTTTACAGAAACGAGGTGTTAAAAAATTGAAAAGATCATGATCTTTTCAAACTCGACTTCTGCAGAAGTCATCTACTCACAGGAGCAAGGGTAACCTAGAGGGGGGAAAGATTAATGAGAGGCCACTTTACTCAAGAGGCCAACAAGTCAGGTACAGGCTTAAAAATACAAATAGCCTCTCTATATTATCAAGTTTCAGAGTAGCAGCTGTGTTAGTCTGTATCCGCAAAAAGAACAGGAGTACTTGTGGCACCTTAGAGACTAACAAATTTATTAGAGCATAAGCTTTCGTGGACTACAGCCCACTTCTTCGGATGCAAGTTGGCTGTAGTCCACGAAAGCTTATGCTCTAATAAATTTGTTAGTCTCTAAGGTGCCACAAGTACTCCTGTTCTTTTTGCGGATACAGACTAACACAGCTGCTACTCTGAAACTTGATAATATAGAGAGGCTATTTGTATTTTTAAGCCTGTACCTGACTTGTTGGCCTCTTGAGTAAAGTGGCCTCTCATTAATCTTTCCCCCCTCTAGGTTACCCTTGCTCCTGTGAGTAGATGACTTCTGCAGAAGTCGAGTTTGAAAAGATCATGATCTTTTCAATTTTTTAACACCTCGTTTCTGTAAAGTATTTTATTCCATTTATGTTGAATTTAAAATGTTTGAATGTTTTTTGCAAATAGCTGGCTCGAACACCACTCACATCAAAAGGAAAATGGATTTATTTGCAGGCAAATTAATTTTTTACTTAAACTGTGATGTACTACCAGCTAGTCTTTTTGAGAGTGAATTATGGGTAAACCTTCTCTTGTCAGATTGTATGCTGGTCAACAATGCTGGCACTTTGGAGTCGATTCATGCGGTGATATTTTACAATCCAGCGCATTTTGTGTTCATGTTAATTAAAAAAAAATGTGGAATGAAACAAATAAAATGGTGCAGGAGTCAATAAACACTGGGTCATGTTAAATTCTGTGCTGAGCAAGTCTCTTCAGTCTTGTTTTTTATTGAGGAGGTATGAGATGTTGCATAGCTGAATCTCTAGAGTTGATAAATGAGATGGCATTAAACATGTAATCAATAATCAGCACTTTTTCATAGATGGTGGCCGTAGTCCTTTGGGGTACGGCACATCTCTGGAAAGTTGTCAGTGAAGAAATCTGTTTTGTTTCCAGCAGCTTGGCCTGTTTCCTTGGTCACTTCCTGCTATTTTGAGGTTAGTCACCTACCTAACTACACTCTTCTTGAAGTGCCTATTTGTTTTCACACTCCTGTTGGGCCAGATAACATTGTCAGCTGATGTTTTATTTTTTAACAAAGTTCACATCCTTTCTCTGCTTCTTTTTCCAACTGAGTTGCAGTTTTCTCTTCCACAAATACAGGAGACTGCTCCACGCTTGCACTAACATTTTGTAAATTGAACAACCAGGACGTGTTCACTATGCAGTGCTGTGAACTCCACTTGACTTTTTTTTTTTTTTTTCCCTTTGCCAGTATTTTTATTGTGGGAATTTCTTTCCTATGCAAAACCAGCCTGGGCTGGAGGACTTGGTGTCCTTTTTTAAGGGGGAACTCTACAGAATTTCCTCCTCCCACTTGAAGTGTTCTATATAGCCCAGATTAATGGTCTGATTCTGTGACATTGAGGATTCCTCACTGTACAGACGGGAGAGGATCCATTGAAGTTAGTGGGGCTATTCCTGTGAACAGATGCTCTTTACTGTGAACAAGCGGTGTCGCAATGGGGCTCAAGTGAAATTGTGCATTGTCCAGCTAAATGCCTAAAATGTAGTTGTTTGCTGTGGTGTAGTTATGCTGGTCCCACCATATTAGAAAGACAAGATAGGTGAGGGAATATATTTTATTGGACCAATTTCTTTTGGTGAAAGAGACAAGCTTTTGAGCTTACACAGAGTTCTCCTTCAGTTTTTCTTTGGCCAAAGTTTCCCAAAGGAACATTCATAGAAAATTTATCTTGCAGCTATTTAGTGGTCTCTTTCCCCCTCCTGCCCCGAAGGAATAGGGCTAAATATATTGCACTGAGAATTCCCATGACCACTAAAACTGTTACTAATATCAGAGGTTGAAGTCCAAATTAAAAAGCAGAGGGGTTAGTAAAAATGAGCCCCTTTTCCCACAGTTTCATATGGGAACATTCTCGCTTAGATAACCCTCTTCACCAATCATGGTTAGAAGCACATATTCTTATCTATCCACTGGAAAGATGGAATGAGATTTAAAAAAAAACAGCAATAGAGACTAAAACTAGCAGCCGCACTAAAGCTCTTGTTAGTAATTCTCACATGCTGATAACCCTAGTTAATGCCAACATGTTATTCTGTTCCTTAGTTAGACACCCACAGAGGTAAATCTTCCTGGATCAAGAAAGAGATTATAGATTTTGGTCCCTGATCCTAGCCTAGGCATCTTTACACACTGGAGCCTGATTTCTCAAGAGGGGAGTCAGAAGAGAGAACCACTTTGGTAATGTGTAGCATCTGAATGGATCTGAGAGTATATTATAAGTGTAGATTACGATTAAGCATGGAGAGAATTAACCTGTGAAGTAGATTACTCCAAGCTCTGAGAAAATCACATCACCTTTCTGTGCCTTAATTTTCCCAGCTGTAAAATAAGGACAATGGCATTTTATTTCTTCTCCTCTTCCTCCTCCCTGAGCTCTATGGCAGAAAATTGCTCTACAAGAGCTCGGTATTATCTTTTCACTTCAAGGGCATGTTTTTCACTGCAAAGCCTAATAGCTCTTTCTCAAACATCCTGTGCCTTTATGGGATCTTTTGCCTTCCTGGGTAAATTAAGGCCTAGTTCTGAGCTAAAACTCTAGCTGTCTTGTGAAGACAAATACAGGCTGGCCGTGAGCT
The DNA here is from genome assembly GCF_013100865.1 of Trachemys scripta elegans. Lineage (NCBI taxonomy): Eukaryota > Metazoa > Chordata > Testudines > Emydidae > Trachemys > Trachemys scripta. The sequence continues at coordinate 47,091,413 of NC_048301.1, forward strand.
TGCCTTTCCAAGAAGAGGAAGAGAGTTCATATTTAACACTCTGTATACTTTTGCCAGGGTGGAAGCTGTTAAAATAGGAGAACTGGAGGACTCTTGTGTCCATCTCTCTCTCTACGCTGAGAAAGTTGAGCTATTAAAATTAGTGAAAGATGACGTTACTGTCACCATTCTCGCTCTTTTCCTCTAATACCTCTACAAGAAATCTACATCTCTACTGTGCTGTAATAGAGACTCTGTTGCTTTAGCTTGTGAACAGTTGCCAGGCACCAAGAAGATTAAAGGTGTCCAAGGATATGAGAGCCTCCCAGGGTTTGTGTGTTTCCCTGTGTACCAGAGCAAGGGTGATTTCTAATGGGAATTAATTTTAGGAAGCTGAAATCTTCTGTTTCCAGCAAGCAATGTTGATAATATAAAAGAGCTCCCTTTTTAAAGTGAGTGCAAAAATCCTCCAGGGCTAAATTTTTAAGGGGTTCTTAGCTGCCACATTAGATGCCTAAGTCCAAAATTTAGATCCTCACAACCTCCACGTGCTGCTGCCTAAACCTGATAGGTGCCTAAATTCCTTACGTGCCCAAGTTTGTGCTGGTAAAGTCCGCACCTCAGTCCTGACACCTGTGAGCAGCTCCGTGCTTGTCCCATATGCAATGACCAGCTAAGCATTGCCACCCCTATCCTGCATGTGGGGCCTGAGCTGGTACACATGATCAGAGGGTGACTAAGAACAGGGCTATCACACTGGGCCTCTCACATAACACAGCTGGAAAAAGAGGCACACCCCCTCTCCCCCTACCTTCCCTTTACACCAGTGATTAGAGCACTCAAGCAGGTGGGGAAGAGCAGGGTTCACCTCTCCTCTCTGCCTGATGTGGAGCAGGGAATTGAACTCCGTCTCTCCTCCCAGCTGCACTTCTTAACCATCAGGCTCCTGTGTATTCTGGCGTGTGGCACACTCTATCTCCTATTGAAGCTGCTGTATTTGTATAAAATCATCACCACACTGCCAAATTTAATATTTATTCCACCAGCCACTTGAGCTGTTAAAAAGTTGCAAAGCTTCCTAGTTGTTCCCTTCCCCCATGCTCTCTTGATTCTGGAATGAAGAGGAGAGGGCACAATAAAAGAAAGGAAGGGCTGGGAACTTCTAGTCTTGCTATCTCATAACAAGGGACAGTCAAAATTAAGAAGTAGCTGATTAAACTGCAGCTCTCAGGGTGGTATCCACAAAGGTACTCATGCACCTAGGGACCCATTTTTCAGGCATCACTGCTCTACACAAAACTTCCCCCATGGCTATTGCTTAACACTATAGGTGCCTAAACTCATTCAGCACCTAAGTTTGTCTTCTGGGCGTGCGCCCTACAGCCTCATTATAGGCTCCCGTATCCTGCCTGCACATGAACACTGCTGCCCCAAGCTAGGTGGCCAGCCACTTATCTAACTCACTCCCCCCTCCACCCCCGAGCAAGTCACAAACCAGGAAAGATAGGTATGCAACTGCCCAATCCAGTAGGTGGCCTCTGAGCACATACAGGATAAGACTTCTCCAGATGAGCTCACCTAAAAGAGCCAGGGGAAGGAGGCCCTCCCTTATAAACCAAGGATGTGGAGGACCATCCCTTCCCCAATTCAAGTCCCTCCCACCTCTTCCTGAGAGGGAGGAGGAGAGGGGCTTTGAACATGGATTTGGCACCTCTCAGGTGAGTGCCTGCACCCCCCTCAACTGTGGAATAGTGTGATTTTAGGTTTCCCTCAATCTCTCCTCTTGAAGTTCCACTTTTATTAAACAATTGACTAATTCAATATCAAGTGGGCTAAAGCCAGCATTGGACTGACTCTCTAGCTCAGTGGTTAGAGCAGTTATCTGAGAACTAGTAGAGCCCTGGTCTAATCTCTTCTCCACTGTAGGAAGAAGGGGGCTTTGAACAGGGGGTTTCCCATAGCCTACATGAATAAGTTAGGCTAATGATCAAAGAGAAGAACCCTCCCTCAACTGTTTTGTTTCTGGCCTACCCATGATTTAAGCAGCTGAACGCCTGGATCTTGGTTTACTAGCAGAGACAGGCATCTTCCAGCAGCCTGAACTTAGAAGCTCATCAAGAGAGGAGTGGGGTTTAGCGAACATTCCTCTTGTCAATGTTTCCATTGGCTAGCTTAGGCAAGGCGCCATCTATTGTGCTGGCATTGTGGCTCCCAGGCTAAGGCGTCTGTTTCCTGATGCACCTAACTTGGGTTTGTGGATCATAGTGTTTTTTTCTCAGTGCCACAACACTCCACATTGCAAGTCCTGTCCTGGCTCCCATTTCCCTGCCACAGGACGTCGCTGAGGCAAAAAAATCATAGCAAGATTCCAAAAAGGGATTGGGCTCTGAAGCACATGGAACTGACCTTTGTATCAGTGACAGGATATAGAACACAATGGCCCTCATGGACAATTCATTAAAGACCCTTTTAGAATAGAGATGCTTGTGGAACCTTAAAAGACAAGTGTTACTATAACTATATGGTGCACTCTGTTATAACTGGTCACTGCATGTACGTTATACTACATGAGAAGTAAAATGTTCACTTTTTAAAAGGTACTGGTAGTTTCTATTGTATGTGTTTTAAAAAAAAAACCAACCATTTAATAGGTGGGGAAAAAGGCTTAATGGACTTGAATTTATCTGTGCTTAGAGAGTTTTCAAAGCACCCTGCAAACACTTCTGTTTCAAAGCATGTGTTTCTTTATCTATAAGAAGCTAAACACTGGATAATTATTTAATTGGTTCCCCCTTCCCCCATGGCATCGCTGTAGCCCAGGCTTGCAACAGGATAATTATAGCTTCCATTTAAAAAGAAAATGTCAATACAAAATGGTTATTTTGATTTCTCTTTTCCCCCTTTGATTTACCTGCAGATGATGGTCAGTAAGGTGAGAGAAGCTCTCCTCAACTCTGTGAGAAATGTCATGTTTAATACGAATTAAATTTAAAAGGCACCCAGCCCAAGCTGTAGATGTGCCATAGTGAGCAGTTGGTTTAGTACCAGGAACTCAGGCCACATTCTAGTTCTGCTAGACAGAACAGTGTCAGAGCAGAACACCTTGGAGAAAGAGCTGGCTCTGATAAATTCATACCTCAGCCTCAGGCAGGGAAAGTTTCTTATTCTTAGAGCTGACAGTATAACCTGCTTTCACTCCCACTCAGGCCAGCAGGACAGCTGGCTAATCAGTTTGCTAGGAAGTGTTGGGTTTTAGGGATGTTGAGCCTTCATCATAAATGGAAATAATACCGGGGAAAAAGCAGGAGTGCTGATTACTCTAGTCCCTTTGAAAGCACTCCAAGGAAGAAATGTACAGGGTTTTATCAGAATTTATTTTTTGATAGCTGGTAGGGGTTGGCAGGTGGGATAGCTGGTAGGGGTTGGCAGGTGGGAAGCCATAGTCTTCATCTATCTTGATTAGAGAGGTGCATGTAACATACACACTATTAAAAAGTCAACATTTGCCAACTGTTATCACAGTTTGCATAGGAAGCTTCTCCAATGCCATGCAGCGGAAAAAGCTGTGGCAATTTCAGAGCACATTATCACTTGAACTTTTAGTTGTTTTAACTAATTTGATTGTAAACTGTAGCAAAGCCAGGACACCAGTGTTTGGTACTAGTCATGTTTAGCTGAAACCTAAGGTTAAACACAACTAGCAACAAACGTGTGTCCTGGAAAAAGGCATATGTAACATCTACACTAGAATGTACAATCGTATTAATTAACAAGTGTTAACTCATGATTAAAAATTCCTGTGTGGATACATTCCTGTGTAGCAGCTATTGGCAAATGCTGACTTTTAATGATGACCACTCCATGGCCCCAGTTCTGCAAACACAGTCACTGTGACTAAGCCCAGGGCCATCACTGAAACTATTCCCATGAGTAAAGTTACTCTCATGCATAAACATTAGCAGAACCGGAGCCCTAAGTGCTTCTGTGTGTACTGTGAATATGTACATGACTTCTGATAAGTCTAACTCATTTGAAAATATAACACCCAACATATTCTAACAAACATTTTCAAGTGCTAGTGTATGCAAGGCGAGCTGTATGTTACATGTGCTAACTGACTCAGGTCACTGAGCCATAAGCTGTCCCATAGGATTCCCCTCAACTAGCTAATATGCTAAAATACAACTCACCTTATCTACATTAGGTCTTTGAAATGTATCTGTTAATTGGAAACCCACAGATCACCACACTTACCTTCACACCAAGAAATCTGCTAGCTGCAGCCAGTTACTCACACATCACAGAATATACTCCAAGGAGAAAGTCCATGCTATGCAGCTTAACTGCCTTCACCAAACAAGGACACCCCACATGGAATGGGGCACCCAACTACTCCAAGAGAATCTGCTTCAATATTGGGAGGAGGCGGGGGGGCGCAGCAGAGGCAAACAAACAAAACAAAAAACAACCAACCAAAACCCCCTGGCCGCAAAGCCCATGTTGTCGCCTACAGCACAGGTTCAGTGAGGGGGATCATTGAACAATTACAACCCTACTCAATGGAGACCACATTCTAATTGAAATATTTCCCAGCCACCTTCTTCTGGCCTTCAAACAACTCACGAAGTTCATCATCAGAAGCAAGCTCCCCACAGACCAGAACACACCAACTCAAAGCCGTGCCCAACCCTGCCAGAACAACAAATGCAAAACCTGTAGGCATATCTCCGCTGCGATGAGGATCAACACCCACTCCTGCAACCACACCTTTCATGAGCTATGGGGCCTACACATGCCTATCACAGGATCCTGTGCACTAAATGCCCCAATAACTATTATATGTGTGAAATGAGACACTCACTATGCTTTGAGTGAACTCACACAGAAAAATGATAAAAGCCAAAAACCCCACATCATCCATGCGTGAGTATTGTTCACAAAGTGATCCCTCTATATCTGACCTCTTAGTCCTCATCCTGCACAAACACCTACAAGAGATAAGCCAGAAAGCATTAAATTAATAACTTTGCTAGACACTAAAAATCATGCACTCAGTAAAGACACTGGGCCTTATTACAACAATCTGAAACCCATTAACACCCCTTGGTTCCCCTCATGCTGGGCTTTTTTGGGGGGGGCTTATGATTGCAGAGATGTTAACTGCGACAAAGAGTCCTGTGGCACCTTATAGACTAACAGACGTTTTGGAGCATAAGCTTTCGTGGGTAAATACTCAATTCAGAGTGAGTATCTTATGCTCCAAAACATCTATTAGTCTATAAGGTGCCACAGGACTCTGTCGCTTTTTACAGATCCAGACTAACATGGCTATCCCTCTGATACTTGAGGTGTTAACTGGCCACTTCAGCTTGAATGGGTGCTTACAATATCTGTTAACTACACCCAACTTTTGATCTATAACATCACACTGTAGGATGTCAACATTATGGTGGCTAGGAGCAGTAATTTCTAGTTAGTGCAATATATGTGGTCAAAAGTTTTTAAAAACAGAACCAAAGTAAAAGAGGGAGTCATTGCCAGTGCCTTCTTCTAACAGAAGAGTGCAAAGTAGAACCACTCAATTGATAATATCCATCCATTCTCCTCTTCCACCCTGTTGCATAATATAAGAACATTCACAAATATGGGCCTTTACCATTTAGAATAAAAGCAATTATTTCTTTATGCAATTTATAAACCACCTGTGGAATTATCTGTCCCAGGAGGGCCTTGAGTCAAAGACATTTGGCAGCATTTTAAAAAGTAACTACATCCATTTACAGGCCTAACACTATTTCTAGCTATGCTAAAAAAGGCCTACAAACAATCAAAATCCATGTTACAGGAAGTAAAACAATCACCCCTGGGGAATCATGCACACTGTCTGCCCCTCACTAACTACACTATGGATAGGGTTGCCAGGCATCTAGTTTTAAACCGGAATGCCTGATCAAAAAAGGACCCTGGCAGCTCCAGTCAGCACCGCTGATCGGGCTGTTAAAACTCTAGTCAGCGGCGCAGCACGGCTATGGCACGCTGCCTGCCTGCCCTGGCTCTGTGCAGCTCTCCGGAAGTGGCCAGCATGTCCGGCCCCTAGGCGCAGGGACAATCAGGGAAGTTCTGTGTGCTGCCCCCACCCCGAGCGTCGGCTCCGCAGCTCCCATTGGCTGGGAACCGTGGCCAATGGGAGCTGCAGGAGTGGCACCTTGAGGGTGTGTGGTCACGCGTTTAGCCCTCTGGCCCCACCGCCTAGGTGCTGGAGGGAAATGCCAGCCGCTTCTGGGAGCTGCGCGGAGCCAGGGCAGGCAGGGAGCCTGCCTTAGCCCTGCTGGGCCACCGACCTCCTGCCCCAGTTTGGAACCCGCACCCGTAACCTAACCCTGCACCCTCTCCCACACTGCTACCCCAGCCCTGAGCCCCTCCCGCGCCCAAACTCCCTCCTGGAGCCCGCACCCTGCATCCCCTCCTGCACTGAACCCTCTGCCCTACCCCTCCCGCACACCTGGCCCCAGCTCGGTGCCCCCCTCCTCCACCTCAACCCCCTCATTCCCAGCCCCACCCCAGAGCCTGCACCCCCAGACTGAGCCCTCATCCCTCCTGCACTCCAGCCTGGACCCCCCTCCCACATCCTGAACCCCCCTCATTTATGGCCCCACCCAAGAGCCTGCACCCCCAGCTGGAGCCCTCACTACCTTCTACACCCCAACCCCCTACCCTAGCTCAGTGAAAGAGAGTGATGGTGGGGGAGAGCGAGCGATGGCGGGAGAGGGGATGGAGTGAGTGGGGGGGGGCGGGTGTCAGAGAAAGGATGGGGCAAGGGTGTTCGGTTTTGTACAATTAGAAAGTTGGCAATCCTAACTGTGGACCTAGAGTAGGTGATTTTAAGTTTTTCTTTCACCATCTTTTGAAACATCAGCTACAGGATCTTGATGGCTGTATAACACCCTAATAGATGATGGATTAATCATTAATGGAATGATCTGGCAAAGAAATCCCCTTGGCCCTGGTTTTCAAAGATATTCCTCTGCCCCCAGTGTTGCAAGGCCTAAGAGACTTAGGAGCCTAAATCTCATTTTAAAAATTATTTAGGCCAAGATCTTCAAAGGTATTTGGGTGTCTAACTCCCACTGATTTCAAATACACATCAGTTTTTAAATTTCTTAGGTTTTGCAATGCTGAATGTAGCAATGCCTAGATATCTTTAAAAATGTGGCCCTTTACTCTTCTGAGCCCCTACTATCAATCGGAATGTAAAAATTACATTTTTTATTATGTCAACTACTTTAAATAATAGAAGTTTAATCCGCCAAATGCTTAAATCTTTAGGCAGTGCCGTGCTGCGTAGAACCAACTACCAACCTTGCTTAGACGCAATGGCAGATATCAAATGCACAGGGGATGTCATTGAGGGGACTGAGCAGCTAGGGCTTAGAACATGAGCGTTAGGAAAAGGAGATACATGGGCCCAGCTCCTCTGAGATATTTAGACACCTCACTCCCATTCAGACCAGCAGGAGTGAAGTGCCTTTAAGGATCTGGGCCCTGGTATCAGTACCTGGGACATAGGCAGTCAGGTTCAGTGATCAGAGCAGAGTCCATCCCAAAGAACTCAGAGCCAGAAGCCAGCAGGCAGAGCCAAGGGTCAGAGTAGAAATTGGTGTCAAGGGTCCAAATTAGGGTTGCCAACTGTCTAATCACACAAACCCAAACAACCCCGCCCTGAGGCCATGCCTCTTCTCCAAGGCCTCGCCCTACTCACTCCATTTCCCCTCCTTCCCCCACACTCACTCACTTTCACCTGGTTGCAGTAGGGGATTGGGGTGCGGGCTCTGGGCTGGGGCAGAGGGATTTAGAGTGTGTGGGAAGGAGCGCCAGGCTGTGCCTGGGGCAGGGGGTGTGAGATCTGGGAGGGATTTGGGGTGCAGGCTCTGGGGTGGGGTGTGAGATCTGGGACAGGAGAGGGTGCGGGGTGCAAGCTCTGGGAGGGCTTTTGTATGGTGGAGGGGGCTCAAGGCTGGGGGAGAGGTTAGAATGCAGGAAGGGGTGCAGGCTCCAGGAAGGGGCTCAGGGCAGGGGTGTGGGCTCTGGCTGGACAGCGCTTACCTCGGGCAGCTCCCGGTCAGTGCCTCCTTGCCTGCCCTGGATCCGCACCTCTCCCAGAAGCAGTTGGCAAGTCCCTGTAGCCCCTGGTGGGGGTAGGAGTCTCCACGCACTGCCCGCATCCTCAGCGCCAACTCTGCAGCTCCCATTGGCCGGGAAATGTGGCCAATGGGAGCTGTGGGGATGGAGCCTGCCTTACCCCACTGTGCTGCCGACCAGGAGCCACCAGAGGTAAGCGGGCCCAGGGGTCTCCACGTGCTGCCCCCTTCATGCGCTGCTCCCAGAAGTGGTCAGCACATCCCTGCAGCCTGGGGGGAGGGAAGGGGGCTCTGTGTGCTGCCAGCACCTGCAGGCACTTGCCCTCACCGCTCCCATTGGTCTCAGTTCCCAGCCAATGGGGGCTCCAGAGTGGGCGCTCAGGGCACGGGCAGCACCCAGGGAGGAGGGGGGGCACAAGAACATGCTGGCCACATCTGGGAGCAGTGCAGGGCCAGGGCAGGCAGGGAGCCTGCCTTTGCCCTGCTGCACCACTGACCAGACTTTTAGTGGCCTAAAATCTCCCAGGCTGGCTTCAGTAGCCTCCCAGAGATAGAGCTCAAATCCAGTAGCCTCCCGGCAAAACCGTCCAAATAGGGATATCTGGAGACTGTAGTGAGGCAAGGTTGGAACCATAGCCAGAAGTAAGCAGGCACTATCACAGTCATGAGTAAATGCTTTGCACAACCACTTACCTGCTGGTGGGCTTAAGAACCTGTCTACTGACCTTTCCAATCAATCAGGCAGTGTAGCCAATCAGGTAGCTTAGTAAGGCCAGCTGCTGCATTCATTAGGTTGCCTGGAGACTGACTCCAATGCAGGCCTTTCTTCCAGACCGGCTCTTCTACTGTCCCTGATTCCAAACACCTGGTGTCACTCTCAAGCTGCAGCCCCCATCCCCTGACCAACCACAGCAGGAGCAGCAGCAGTGCCTTAAAAGTGGGGCAGGCCAGAGGTGCCTGAACCATGGACCCCGCCCGACCCTGCCATGTCGTCCCCCTCACCCCCCACGAGTCCCCATGCCCACACTAACCCTTCCCTCAAGAGCCCACCCACCCACCGTCCCTTCCCCCTAAGAACCTGCCTGCACACCACCCCTTTCCCCAGAACCCGCCCCCCGCTCACTCCTCTCCAACCTTTCCCCCTCTCCCCCATTGCTCACCCTTACAGCCATAGGTGCTGGAACTAGGGGTGCTGCTGCACCCTCTGGTTGAAGTGGTTTCCATCATCCAGCGCCCTTGAACCACAGTGCAGTATTGCAGTGTACACTAAAGGTCCAACCATGCAAGATCCCAGAACATTAAAAATAAAGTAAGTTGACAAGAACAGAATTTAAAAAAATGTTTTAAGTTTTCCGCAAGCTTAGCCTTGGTGAAAGTTGCCAAATTGACAGCGCTAGGGACTGAATCTGTTTTCTGTCCGCTAATTACAGGACAGAGAACAGTATCCACAAAACACTATGAGCGCACTGATGGGTCTCAGCAGTACAACAGCAGAGATTCACTCTTTGAATTATATGCTGAGGCTGCCAATAAAGGTGCATGGTGCCATACAGAGGCAGATTACCATTCTGTGGGGCCCTGGGCCAGAGCAAGTGGGTGCCCTATCCCACCTCTTCCACCTGCAGTACCCCCCATCCTTCCCAGTGCTTCTGCTGGGGAAATGAAGTTGGGGTGTGGGGGCTTGCTTTGTCCAGTTCCCTGTTCAGCACTCTTGCTGGGGAGCGGGGTCGGGGCTTGCCCCACTCCCCAGCAGGCGTGCCGGGCAGGCAGAGCAGGGAAAGTCCCCGTACTCCTACCCTGCTCCCTGGCAGGAGCGCCAGGTGGGTGGGAGTGGTTCAGGGTGCCGGGGTGCCTATTTTTCCGGGGGCCCCCAATTTTCCAGGTCCCCTGGGCACAGGCCCTGTTGGCCGAGTGGCTAATCTGCCACTGGGTGCCAATTGTAGTGGTGGGAGGTTTTTTGTTTTGTTTTTTTAATGATATGGACATGTGTCCAGAAAGAACTGGCCTTTGATAGCAGTGAGTCACTGCACTGAAGTGAGAAGATAAGCATTTTTAGTGAGCTGATGCTAGTCCCCTGAAGGTTTGTCTATACTGCAGCAGGGCAGTAGTGCACTGTTAAACATTGCAGTGATCCAGTGCCCACACTGCCATTTTTAGCATACTAGCTTGAGCTGAGCTAGAATGAGCCTGTTTACCCAGGCTGGGACTCACACCTTGCAATTGCTGTGTAGCCATACCCCAAGTTACCTAGGTCACTAGGGCTGCATTTAGAAATAGTCAGCAGAATTCACCACTCTTAAACCAAATGTGCCTGTGTCCCATCAAAACTTCCTTTACATAACACTGGCACCTATATTTTACTTTTCTTGTTCTGCTAGAATGATGTTAGTATCATAATCAAAATATTTTCCCTTTAATGTTAAACATTTCCTTTGCTTAGGGGCTGAGAATTTACACAGAGACCTCGCATGAGGATTATTGAGGTCTCTACATCCTTATATCCTCTTCTAAGGAGGAGCCTTGCAAACCCTGGTAAGAAAGTTTTTACCGCAGTTCGGGCTATTTTGCAAGAGAGGCGTTTTTCCATATTTCCCTAGCAGATGGCACTTCCTCTCATAGGTGAGTTAGCATTTTGAAAGCTATGTACTCCTCTGTTTGTTGTCCTCTCTATGGTAAGCCCCCTAGTCAATACACTCTCACTTCCATTGCTCACTGCGGTGGATATAATTGGATAAAGAAATCTAGGAGACTTTTGTTAAAAGCTCTGAAGAAGAACTAAACAATTCTTTCACGCAGCATGAGAATTGTTGCTCTCAAGAAATTGCTGGGATAGTTTCTGTGTTGTGTGTCCTGTGAGGTACAGCACCCAAGGCACAGCACAATGGAAATAAGGTAAAGGTGGCTTTATACCACTTTTGAACTGCTCATGCTACCTGTGTCAGCAGTGGCGGATTAGCTACTGGGTGAATGGGGCCCGTGTCCAGGGGCCCAGCCAATTGAGGGGCCCTGGAAAAATGGGTGCCCCTGTGCCCTGACCCTGCTCCCCTTTTTATTAGAAGTTTCTTTTCTACACTCAGACTCTGTGTATTGCCTCTTAGATGCACCCAATGGTTGATGTGTAATTGTCCCAGGTTACTGGGGGGCCTCGAGCTCATTCTGCATTGTATAGTTGAAAAGGAACCCCTAGATATTAAACCCTGCTCTTGTTGCTGCCGACTCCAGCTGACAGAAGGGTTAAACTAACGTCTGCCTGACACTGTTCCTATTCCTAACTTCAGCCGTATACTGTCACCTTAGATATAGGGAGCCCTTTACAATGCTGAAGCCAGGGCTGGATTTAGGGGCAGGTGACCCAGATGACCAGTTGGGGGGGATGTCAGGCTTGGGGTGCTGTTTTGTGGTTAGCAACAAAAAGGAAAATAGAATGTTTAAAGTAAAATGTTTCAAGTATTCCATACGTGGATTCATTTTTCACTAAATCAAATAAATAAATTAAATTAAATATCCTATCTCCTAGAACTGGAAGGGACCTTGAAAGGTCATCCAGTCCAGTCCCCTGCCTTCACTAGCAGGACCAAATACTGATTTTGCCCCAGATCCCTAAGTGGCCCCCTCAAGGATTGAACTCACAACCCTGGGTTTAGGAGGCTAATTCTCAAACCACTGAGCTAACCTCCTGGATCGTTGTAGAATCTTGTGGAACCTTCTGGACTTTCTGAGAACTACATTTTCCTTGAACCTCCTAGAATGTTGTCAGCCATGCCCTCACAGGTATATAAGGGGCAAGGCGGCACCGGTCAGCCAGTGAGATATAAGAACAAAGTGAGAGCCCAGCTGCAATATTGGGAACCTTGTGTAATTGTGAAAGTGTATTTGTGTTTTAAGACTTAAAGAGTGTATGTAGCGACTAATAAAGGATGTATTTAATGAGATGCCAGAGATATCTATCAAACCTCTATCTATGCAACAATGTAAAAGAAATACTGTTACTTTTTTGTCATGCTCAACATGTAATGTTTGGTGACTTTCTAAGACTGCGGAACATAGACTTTTGTTCTCCCTAATGCTGTCTGTTTTCCCCCATAAAAAATAAAAGATGCCTCCAAAGAAGCCTTCAGAAGCTCAGTATAGGAAGTGAAAAGCTCAATTACAATCTAGTTTGCAGCAGGGGGCAAATCTGATGGGAAAATATCTGAAACAGAACAGCATAGACTGGGCTTTAGGCAATAGCCATCATCCCAGTGCAGAAGAATTTGAGGAGTGAAGCAGAAATGATGGAGGACCTATTACTAAGGAATTAGCAGATTAACCTGAAGATAATGTGAGGAAAGTGATGGAGAATCATCCAGTTTTCCTGGTGGCATAAAGGAGAGTGATGATAAAGAAGAACGTGGCTAACATGGAAAGGAGAGTAATGACAAAGAAAAATCTGGTTTACATAAAAAGGAGAGAAACGATAAAGAAAAATCAGCCTTGCATGAGGACAGAAACAGCAGTGAGAAAAATTGCACACTACTAATCGATACATCAGACCCTGCTTTATGGCCGGCAATCCTAAATTCTGCCAATATTGATCACATAGGGTGCCAACTCACTGGCAGCCCCACGGGTCAGGGCCTCCCCCAGAGCGCCTCCCACCCACTGTGATCAGCTATTCTGCAGCGTGCAGGAGGCGTTGGGGGGGGGGAGAAGGGGGCAGGAAAAGGCGAGGGAAGGGGGGGGAAGGGGGGGGGCAGGGGCAGGGCTTGGAGGAGGGGGGGGAGGGGGGGCAGAACCTGGGGCCTAGCAGAGGTCAAGCACCCCTGGGAACAGATGAAGTTGGCGCCTATGATTGATCATACAGTTTTGAAAGGCTGGGCAAAATCGAGGATATGTTTCCAGTAGCGACACATCTCAAAGTCACACTGTGAAAGAGTGCTTGAGAATGGTGAGAAACCAAATCGGCATTGAATAGTTTATTTGAAATCAACTGACAAAGTGTTCTGTTATTGTTGCAAAATATTTGACAAGAATGACAAATCGTTGCTTGTGTTTTCCAAGTACAATTACTGGCATAACTTAGCTGATTCTCTGAAGTAACATGAAAAGTCCAACACGAGGTGCAAAGCCTGGCAAACCAGATCACTGACTTAAAATTTCTGGTCTCAATTGTGGTTTGGCATGATATCCTGTTCCAACTAAATGCGGTAAGCAAGGCATTACAAACTCAATCGATGGACATTGTGACCATTACCAGTGGTGAGCTGGAGCCGGTTCGCACCGGTTCACACGAACCGGTTGTTAAATTTTGAAGTGGTTTTAGATCCACTTGTTAACTGGCTTCCCAGTGAGGGAAGCTTTGATGGGTTCCGGCCGGGAAGAGTGTAATTCCTCCTCCCGGCCGCCGGGGGAGCGCTGCGCTGAGGGAGCCATGTGGGCTGCCTCCTGGCCCTGTTGCTGCTGCTGCTCCTCGGACCCCTGGCCCTGGGGCTCTGGCTGCTGCCTGGTGGGTCCCTGGCTGCTCTGCTGGGCGTGGCCTGCGTCCTGCTGCTCCGAGCTGCTGCCCCATGTGAGTACCCACCACACTGCCCACAGCCAGTCCCTGGTGCACCCCCTGCCCACAGCCAGCCCCTGCTGCACCCACTCCCTGCTGCACCCCCCTGCCTGCAGCCAGCCCCTGCCCACAGCCAGCCCCTGCTGCACCCACTCCCTGCCCGCAGCCAGCCCCTGCCCACAGCCAGCCCCTGCTGCACCCCCCTGCCCGCAGCCAGCCCCTGCTGCAGCCCCTGCCCACACACAGACCCTGCTGCATCCAACCCCTGCTGCACCCCCCCTGCCTGGAGCCAGCCCTTGTCGCACCCCCTGCCTCCAGCCAGCCCCACGTCCACTGGTGCCCTGCAGTTCCCAGGGCAGTAACCCTGCACACCTGCTTCAATGAGGGGGGCAGGGAGTAGCTGGGACCCACACATGTGCACACCCTAGGGTGACCAGATAGCAAGTGTGAAAAATTGGGACAGGGGGTGGGGGCTAATAGGAGCCTATATAAGAAAAAGACCCCAAAATCGAGACTGTTCCTATAAAATTGGGACATCTGGTCACCCTAGGGTGTGCACATGTGTGGGTCCCCCCAGGGAGTGGCGGGGACCCACACATGTGAAATGGAGCTCATTTCTAGTTCAGGCCCATCTTTTTAAAAAAGAACTTTAGGTAGAGTTAACATACATCCGTATTTTCCTGGAGATGTCTGGCTTTTTGGTTCTTAAATTGCCATCCGGGCAATTTAAAATTTTTTAAAATTCCTCCCAGGAAAATATGGACGTATGGTAACCCTATTGGTACAAAAAATACGTACTGTGGCACATCCCTTAAATCAGAACTTTTTATAGGGAACCGGTTGTTAAGATTTTAGCAGCTCATCACTGACCATTACTATTTTGATGAGAAGCTGTCTTGATTTTGTTGTGGCCTACAGAGACAACAGATTTGCAGATGCCATCACCGCTGCCAAAGAAATGACAGAAAACTTAGGAGTTGAGCCTGTCTTCAAGGAAACTCATATTCATCAGAAGAAGAGACAGTTTGGTTATAAGGGCAGAGATGAGGTGATGGAAAGCTTGGAAGAAAAATTAAAGAGGGAGTTTATTTGCTCGCTCGTTGACACTGCTTTAGTGTCCACTGAAGAAAAGTTTGGACAAGTTGAAAAGTTTCATGAAGCACCATGAAAAGACTTGGTGGGAGAGGGAGTTGTATGATCTTAGTAAGCTGCCAGCGGACAGGAAAATACTCTTGAACAATTGTATGGCTCTTCACCAGATGCCGACACATGAGGAATGTTCAGACGTCAATGATCAAGACCTTTATGTCGAATTGGACAACACCCATCACATTTTGCAACATGGGAAGCACTCAACACGCCAAATTCTCCAAGTCATTCATGATGCAGAGCTGAAGGACACTTTTCTTAATGTATGGATAGCTTTGAGGATTCTGCTCATGCTGCTTGTCACAGTTGCGAGTGGTAAGCAGAGCTTTTCAAAGCACAGGCTCATTAAAACATATCTTTGATTGACAATGGCTGACGAGAGATTGACATTGCTTGCTATTTTATTGCTTGAAAATGCCATTGGCCAGTCTTTGGAGCTCGCTGACATTGTGCTTCAGGTCACAAGGGCAAAGGTGAGAAAAACGACCTTTTGAACTAACGGACTAGAGTTAACATTCTAGCACTGTCACCTACTATAACACTATTTAATACTGGTCCACCCAATGTTGGTGCACAGTTCAATTTCTTGACGGTAGTACATTTCAGTTATTCATAAAAGTCATAAAAAAAGTTTCTATAAGCTTAGAGGAAACAAATTTTTATTTGTTTATATATGGCATTAAAAATACAGATTTACAGATCCTAGCATGCACATTTATCATCTTATATGACAGGGCTAAATCATGCTGCAACTTGTGCATGCAAGCCGTGAAATGGTTACAAATGCAATAAAAAATAAGGTGTTCAAAAGTTTAACAAATGGAGAGGGGGGCTCAGAAGACACTCCTCAGCTGAGCTGCCATTTGGCCTAGGTTTGGCATACAGGGGTTGTGGCAGGAGCCAGAATCAACCCACAAAGTTATATGTCATCATGTATGCCTAGCGCAAGCAAAATAAGCTTGGTGGTCTCAGTCGAATTCCTAGTAAAGAAGGGTTCAATCTGAGATAGTGACCATCCCCATACCATAGCTTGCATTACTTGACAGTTTTGACAGAGACCCCAAGAGATGAAGGGTCTGGGAGACTGAATGATCCTTCTAACCCTAGAAACAGTCCCTGCAGAGCAGGATTAAGCTATATGGGGAGGGCAGTGTGAGAAAGTTTGTACAGCTGTTCTGAAGCTACATAAAAGACTTCAGTCTTCAGGGCTGACAATTTGGCCATTTCAGCACCATTAAAATTCACCCCAAATCTTAAAATTAAGCTGAAAAATACAAATGAAAGTCCTGCTCAATTATCACTCTATTCTCTAAAGTTTCCAAAGCAGCAAATTTATTGCATGCAATGTGTTCTGTGTATACAGTCATTTTTTAGGCTTCGGTCACATATATGATAAGGAGGAAATTATTTGGTATCAATATTCAGGATGAGATTGAAGCATAACAAGACTTTTAATGATGGCTGTATGGCATCTAAGAAAATTCTGATTAAAAATATTCTGGACTCCAGGCAGCATGTGGTTGCAGTTTAGTCCGAATGGTGAATTGACAAGTCCTAATGGTTAGAAAAGGGCATTTGAAAGCTTTATTTTTTCTCTCTGCAGTAATTAGTTGTACAAAAGTTTGGTCTAGGGTCCATATTTGTTTTATCAATTATCAGAAGAAAAACAATTAAGAGTAGATTCTATAAATCAAGCATGGAAATGTTGCCACCAAGTGGTAAAAAATAGGTTAGGCACTAGCTCTTAATTTATGGATTAAAAAAAATTAAATCTCTAAAACATGCCAGGATATGTGGATTCCTTTTTTTATAGTTAGATGTTTTCTCTTTACATTTTTCTTTTTTAACATGGTGGAAGCATCAATTCTATGATGGCCACTTTAAACTGCTCTTTAGGCTTCAAGCGGAGAGCCTGTGATCTATGTGTGAAGGGGACCTTCTGCATCTGAGTGTGTACAGAAAGGGGTTGGGGCATTGTCCCTCTCTCTGCCAGGGCCATTGCAGAGAGTCCTCCACAATGTAACAGCTCCATGCATGGAGTTTGGATGGGGAGAGGATGTGCACCATTTCCTCCCCAACATGGATGGCATGTCTAAGCAAAAGTCATACAGCTGTGCGACCTTTTGCACAGAGCCCCTGGCTTCCACATATGAGGAAAGAAGAGATTCTGAAGTAGGTACTGGCTCAGAGGCACCTGGAAGGATGGCTTTGCAGGGATCTGGAGGAACAGTGAGTATGTTTGACCATTTCACAGGCCCTGATTCAGCAAAGCACTTAAGCATGTGCTTAAGGGTGAAATTTTCAAAAGCATCGATGGGTATGTCTACACTGCAATAAAAGACCTGCAACACTGCTGTCGCTGGCCTGGGTCAGCTGACTTGGGCTCATGCTTCAGGGCTATAAAATTGCAGGGGAGATGACCGGGCTCAGGATGGTGACTGGGGTCTAAGACCCTGACCCTCATGGGGTCTCAGAACCCAGGCTTCAGCCAGAGCCCAAACATCTACCTTGCTATTTTTAGCTCTGCAAGCCTGAGCATGTGAGCCCAAGTCAACGGACCCAGGCTCTGCGACTTGGTGCTGTGGTGGGGTTTTTTAATCGCAGCATAGACATATCCTACATGACATTTAGGATCCTAAGTTCTTAAATAACTTTTGAAGTAGAATTTAGGTTTCTAAGTCACTTAGGCCCAGATCCTCAAAGGTATTAAGGCTCCTAACTTCCACTGAAATTAGGACCCTAAATAGCTTTGAGGATCTGGGCCTTAGGCTCTTTACCCTAAGTCCAGGGCCTGAGGCAAATATACACTTCTGGACCCCCACCTTCTAATTTGAAGGAGGATAGATGGAAGAAAAGAAATGGAAAGAAGGAGGGGAAAAAAGCCACACACACTTCAGTGATGTTTCCTCCCATACTTGCCACTGCATTAAACCCCATCATAGCCCATTCACTTACTGCTGTTGGAGAAGAAAGCAGTTTCTTTACCCAGTGCTTTCCTCTCTCCTGGGCTCTGCTGGCAAAGGCAAAGTGCGTTTCAGTTGCTGAGAGGCTTAGCTCTGCCCACTCATCCACTGGTGTGGATTTGCACATGAACTGAAAGAACTGAGTGAGTTGTGTTGCAACCTGTTGGCTGGGGTCACAGTACCACTCAAATTCAGTCCAATCACCCCTCTGTCATAACAGAGGAGCAGCCAGGGCAAATTTGAGTGGTGTTACAAGTGTGACCGAGTGCAGCAGGTCATAAAGCCACTCACTCAAGTGAGTGAAATTCTTTCTTGCACCAGTTAAAAAAAATTTTTGTTTCTCCCCCCCCACCCATGATTTTGGGCCCCAGGCACCTGCATAGTTTCAATAAGCATGAATCCAATCCTGCCTAAGTCTCATTTTCAATGGGGCTTAAGCACATGCTTAAGCATTTTGCTGAATCTGGGCTTTAAGCTCTATGCTGCCAGCAGCACAAGTTATGCATCAGCCACAGGCTTTTGCTCACCATGGAGCATTTGAATAATGTCATTTGCCAAAGTAATAAAGTACTGATCTCAGTAATATAAGGTAAGTCATTGGGATCAGGGATAACATCTTTTATTCACATTTCTCGTTTTTCTACAGCACTGGTTCAGCAGTGCAAGCTGCCCCACACTCCCTTATCAATGTGCTTCACTCCTGATCTGGAAAGGCCCCCTCTAAGAATACATATGTAAGTAAGCAAGTCTCTCTTCTGAGACTGCCAACAAAGGTATCAGCCACACTGATTTATGTGCAGTGGACATCTGTCCATTTGGAATCAGCTTCTGAATCAGCAAACGCATTTCATAGACAATACCAAGGAGCAGTGAGCAAAGTAGATTGAAGAAGGTGTGAGAGCTCGCACCACATCAGTGAGGAAGGAGGAGGCACAGGGACACTGCTTGTCCATGCCAAGGAAAGATGGGGAGCTGTGCAGGAACATTGCTTATCCATGCCTGGGAGAATAGGGAGGAGGTCTCCCTCTGCTTTTAGCAGAGGAGGGGGAAGCTTTACTCCCCGGGCTTTCCTTTACTTTAGCCTGTGTCAAGCAGCCTAGATGCAGTATAGACCATTTAATAATTCTCATACTGTTCAGGAAAAAAAATGCTCCAAAAAGCACTCAAATTCCATCTCAGAGAATGAGAATCTAAGTCCATAAACTTTAAGGGGGCTTGAATAGCTTTCAGCTTTTGGATGTTGTAGATGGCTTCTACCCATCCAGTTTGAACAAGTCCCTTCCCTCTCCCCAGCTCTGTACCTTTCCCCACTTATCTTTCTAAGGCCTTGTCTACACAGAAAATTATTCTGGAATAGCTATTGGACTTCAACTTCATACGCTGCCTTAATCTGAATTAACTTTCAAGTGTAGAAAAGCTCTAAGCCTCCTGAAATAGTTGGCTCTGCTCCAACCAATTTTAGAAATGTGGAAACAGCGCAGTTGCACGTGGCACCGTTCAGTGGCAAAAGCAGTGGGATTAGGAGCAATAGCAATAACAAACATTTTCCTTTGTTAGCTAGAAAGAAGGTAGAGGAACAGCAGAAACCTTGTGTTCATAGGGAATGGAATTGAAGAAACTGGGATCTTCTTACACCTAAAAGTGATTCTTACACATCTTGTAAGTATAACTCCAGCACTCGATCCTCTGCATAAATAAGAAGTAGAACAATGGGAATAAAAGCCAAACAGTAAAGAATTAGGTCAAAATGATGTTTTTACAAAACTGACATTTTTTCTCAGCAGTACATCACTTCTTAAGCTTCTTTCAGCAACTTCTCTCCATATCTTTGTATAATTGCCTTTTATTTCTTAGCGTAAAAGTCTGAAGTGCTCTCCCTATCTTATTCATTTGTTTATTTTTCTAGCATTGTCAGTGTTGCCACCATTATCTTCAGACCAAGAAAATGATGGCAAAAGGCAGAAGCATTCACCAAGTTCCTTTTAGCCCAGGTTTAGTCTCTGTAAACTGCAAATCACAGCTGAGGAGTTAAATTAATGCAGCTGACCTTATGAAAGGTACAAACTAGGAAGAAACTGGAAAACGTATGTGCTAGTGAAAGCTGACAAGAGAAGAGTTCTCCAAAAAGCACACTGCATAACTTCTTAGGCTCTTACAAGTGCATCTGTGAATAAAGTTCAATTTTATTTCTCCATGTTATAAGAAGGAAAATGAAAGAGAATGTTAACCTGAGTAACACACAGCAGTGTTACATGGGTGGGGTGGAGTGTGATTATTATAATTAGGTATATAGATCGATTTAGTATGATTTAGCGGATAAAAGGGACCTTGCTTGAAATGCTTTATATTCCACTTTATTCAATACCGTATGTTTAACACGACCATTTGGGCAGAGCAAATTCTTTTCTAATGTGATGGCTATTTTTTAACTATCACATGTATATGGATGACAATTTTTTATTAATTATTATGACTACTACGTTGGGCATGGTGGCGCACGCCTGTAATCCCCGCTACTTGGGAGGCTGAGGCTAGCAGATTGCTCAGGGGTTCTGGGCTGTGGTGCGCTATGCCAATTGGGTGTCCAGTGCCACTGACAGCCTGGCCAGTGGTGCCTGAAGGACGGGCTAGAACAACACAAATGATGTGTTGTGATCGGTGCTCTCTCTTTAAGCAGCCTGATCAATGAAGGTGATTATGACTACTACTTTAAAAACAACCAAACAAAATTAAATCTAGCAGATATTCTAATAACAAATTCAGAACCAGATGAAGCAATTAGGGAATTAATTTTGCAAACAGTTGAGGTTTTATTTGTTTTATCTGGGTTTTTGTACATGGAAAAGACCAAATTTGTATAAGAAAGAGGACTAATTTTGCATAAAAAGAAGTGCAGGTGCACAGATACTTGCATTTGTATACACATCTACTGCAAGTGCTCTCACAATTACTGAAATTATGTGTCCATGCAGTTCCATGTGCAAAGACCTCATTTATGTGTATAATTCTGGTATTTGCATGTGCATCTACAGGAACATATACATCTGAACCTTTGACTCCATTTTACAACAAAATACATGACCCCCAAATATTTTAGATTAAATATTTTTCTTTCTTGTCAATTATTTTTCTTTAGAAAAGTGGGAAAAATAATGACTGAATAAACGAAGGAATAGTAATGAAGTTTAAAAATGTAATAAAAACACACAAAAAAGTGATGGGAATTTGTAGGGCTAAAAACTGGACACTCTATGAATGCTGCTGAAAATTTTTTATTAACAAAACCCCACACAATTTGCTACAGAGTTCAAGCAAATCAGATTACTCCCGAAGGAATTCTGTTCCACTGCACATGTGCAGAATTCATGTCCCCTGCAGAATTTTTTTTCTCCGCAGAAAATAGATTCTGCCGGAGAGGCACTCAGTTATGCCTTTTGCCCACCAGGGGCTGCTGTGGCACAGAACAGAGGGAAGATGTTTCCAGTCAAGAGCTGGCAGCTGTGGAGACGGGTGATTGAGAAGAGGCTGCTTTCCTCACAGCATCCTGCCCATGGGGCCAGGTCAGGAAGCATGGGAAATTGTGGGGGGAAGTGAGGGGGCGGACAGCGCAAGGCACATGGGGCTGCTGGGGGAGGTCACAGGGGTTCAGAAGGGCTACTGGGGGGACAGATTGGGGCAGGGGATGAATGGGAGTGGGGTGCATCTTTATGAAAGCCAGACAACTTTCTGGATGTTGCATATTTTTGCAACTATACCATTTGGTTGCCATGCTAAATATGCCAGGCTTCAAAGAGTTAATGCTGCAGTATATCTTGCACTTTGTTTCTTTGACAAAAAGCATTCTTTAAATAGTTTTGTAAAATGATTAGTTGTATTAGCCTAGTGCCTGGGAGCCTCAGTCATGGACCAGCCCCATAGGTGCTGACTCCATGGGTGCTCCGGGGCTCGCGCACCCACGGGGAAAAATTAGTGGGTGCTCTGAACCCACTGGCAGCCAAGCTTCTCTCACCTCCCTGCCCCACCTCCTCTTCCCCTGAGTGAGCTGCGTCCCCGCTCCTCCGCCTACCTCCCAGCGCTTCCTGCCCAGCCGCCACCAAACAGCTGTTTGGCAGCATTAGCATGATCCAGGAGGGAGGAGGAGTGGGAACGTGGAGCGCTCAGGGGAGGAGGCGGGGAAGAGGCAGGGCCAGGGTGGGATTTGGGGAAGGAGTTGGAAGAGGGGCAGGGAGGGGGTTGAGTTGGGGCAGGGACTTTGGGAAAGGAGTTGGAATGGGGGCGGAGCAGGGGTGGGGCCTCATGGAAGGGGTAGAGTGGGGGTGTGGGGCCGGGGGCACTGGTGGGTCGAGCACCTACAGAAAAGGGGGAAAGACGGCACCTACGACCAGGACCCCATTGTGCTAGGTGCTGGTACAAACACAGAACAAAACTACAGTCCTTGCCCCAAATGTGGAATGTGCCCTCTGGTGGCCAAAATACTGGGCCAAATTCAGGGGTTGCACTAGTGTAACAGAGAAAATTCTGGCCCAGGACCTTTAAATTCCAATGAATGTTGTGTAGCACAGTAGTGGAAAATGTGGCTGCTTGTTATCTCAAAGACAGGCTACTCCTGCTTAAGGCCACAGTCCTACAATGATTTCTGTGTGGATAAACTCCTGTATCCACATGGAGCCCCATTGACTGAAGTTGGGCTCATGGATCCATCTATGTGGAGCTTATTTCAGGAATCTAAGGTTTTGGATTGTTTTTTTTAAATTCCTCTCTGATTTTCTTCAAGACTGATTAGTAGTTAATTATGAAAAACAGAACAGAGAAAGGATCACTGATCTCAAACATTTCATATTAAAAAAAAAAAAAAGCCATGTTTTTTGGGGTGGGATGGGAAGGGAGGATGCTGTTCAAGTAATCAAAGCTGAAATAGCTAAGAAACCCTGCCATGCTAGCAAAGTCTTAAGTATTTAAATAATTGAGCTAAACAATTAATCTATTGTCAATCCTGAACTTCAGTTAAACTATATTAAAGGATTATAAAATAATCATCATATTAGAACTATAGAGAATGAACATCAGTGCAAAGGGACCATATATATATATACACACACACGCACACAGGCCAATATGCAAGGTCTGTGATGCTCCCCATTTCTTTCTACTGCAGTGGCTCCTCCCTTCTAGAGGTTCTGTCATTATTAGAGCAGAGAGCAGCAGCTGTTCCACCCACCACCACAGTCCACATTATTCATGTGTAAGTGCCTGAGGAGGGAGGAGACAGCGGGAAATGGACATGGTCCTTCACTCTTCCCATCTGGAGTCCGCGTAGCATGGGTTCAGGGGAGAGAGCTAGGGGAAAGGAGGCACTGGGAGATCCAGGCATAGGGATGTGGAGTGGGTCACAAGGAAAAATCGGAGGTCACAGAGACAGGGTGGTATATGCCCCTGGAACATGGGGGAGAAATGTTGATGGGCCAAAGGGACACAAAAGAATGATGGGGAAAGGGGTCACAGAACTAAAGGAAGCCCCAAGCCTCTACTATTCCAAGAGAGAGAGACTGAAATAAAAAGCCCTGAAGCTTCTTCCCGGTGAAAAGAGGAGAAACCCAGACACCCATCCTCCTGGAAGAAGAAGGTAGATATGATCCCTGAAGATGCTAGGAGGTAGGTGAATAAGCCAGCTGTCTTCCCATGGGGGCTGAGACCAGGGCCCCTGTAGAGCCTTTATACCTCCCTGTCAGGCCTTGAGCCAGATGCTTTGTTTCTGTTCACATTGTGTAGGAATTTACACTAGTGCTAAATTAGCATCTATAGTTACCAGTCTGATTTGATAGTGTTTTTACAACCAAATTGCACTGCTGTAAATGATTACATAACAGTATTGCCAACTCGCGTGATTTTATCATAAATCTCACGATATTTGAGGGTTTCAAATGGATCTCAAGTATATCATAGACTCATAGAATATCAGGGTTGGAAGGGACCTCAGGAGGTCATCTAGTCCAACCCCCTGCTCAAAGCAGGACCAATTCCCAACTAAATCATCCCAGCCAGGGCTTTGTCAAGCCTGACCTTAAAAATCTCTAAGGAAGGAAATTCCACCACCTCCCTAAGTAACCCATTCCAGTGCTTCACCATCTTCCTAGTGAAAAAGTTTTTCCTAATATCCAACCTAAACCTTCCCCACTGCAACTTGAGAACATTACTTCTTGTTCTGTCATCAGGTGTCACTGAGAACAGTCTAGATCCATCCTCTTTGGAACCCCCTTTCAGGTAGTTGAAAGCAGCTATCAAATCCCCCCTCATTCTTCTCTTCTGCAGACTAAACAATCCCAGTTCCCTCAGCCTCTCCTCATAAGTCATGTGCTCCAGCCCCCTAATCATTTTTGTTGCCCTCCTCTGGACTCTTTCCAATTTTTCCACATCCTTCTTGTAGTGTGGGGCCCAAAACTGCTCCATAATTTTTCCAGGTGAGGCTGACTGGCCTGTAGTTCCCCGGATCCTCCTCCTTCCCTTTTTTAAAGATGGGCACTACATTAGCCTTTTTCCAGTCATCCAGGACCTCCCCCGATCGCCATGAGTTTTTAAAGATAATGGCCAATCGCTCTGCAATCACATCCGCCAACTCCTTTAGCACCCTTGGATGCAGCGCATCCGGCCCCACAGACTTGTGCTCGTCCAGTTTTTCTAAATAGTCCCGAACCACTTCTTTCTCCACAGAGGGCTGGTGACCTCCTCCCCATGCTGTGCTGCCCAGTGCAGCAGTCTGGGAGCTGACCTTGTTTGTGAAGACAGAGGCAAAAAAAGCATTGAATACATTAGCTTTTTCCACATCCTCTGTCATTAGGTTGCCTCCCTCATTCAGCAAAGGGCCCACACTTTCCTTGACTTTCTTCTTGCTAACATACCTGAAGAAACCCTTCTTGTTACTCTTAACATCTCTTGCTAGCTGCAACTCCAAGTGTGATTTGGCCTTCCTGATTTCACTCCTGCATGCCTGAGCAATATTTTTATACTCCTCCCTGGTCATTTGTCCAATCTTGCACTTCTTGTAAGCTTCTTTTTTGCGTTTAAGATCAGCAAGGATTTCACTGTTAAGCCAAGCTGGTCGCCTGCCATATTTACTATTCTTTCTACACATCGGGATGTTTTTTTCCTGCAACCTCAATAAGGATTCTTTAAAATACAGCCAGCTTTCCTGGACTCCATGTGATTCTCCCAGGGGATCCTGCCCATCAGTTCCCTGAGGGAGTCAAAGTCTGCTTTTCTGAAGTCCAGGGTCCATATTCTGCTGCTCTCCTTTCTTCCTTGTGTCAGGATCCTGAACTCATGGTCACTGCCTCCCAGGTTCCCATCCACTTTTGCTTCCCCTACTAATTCTTCCTGGTTTGTGAGCAGCAGGTCTAGAAGAGCTCTGCCCCTAGTTGGTTCCTCCAGCACTTGCACCAGGAAATTGTTCCCTACACTTTCCAAAAACTTCCTGGATTGTCTGTGCACTGCTGTATTGCTCTCCCAGCAGATATCAGGGTGATTGAAGTCTCCCATGAGAACCAGGGCCTGCGATCTAGTAACTTCTGCTAGTTGCCAGAAGAAAGCCTCGTCCACCTCATCCCCCATGTCTGGTGGTCTATAGCAGACTCCCACCACGACATCACCCTTGTTGTTCATACTTCTAAACTTAATCCAGAGACTCTCCGATTTTTCTGCAGTTTCATACCGGAGCTCTGAGCAGTCATACTCCTCTCTTACATACAATGCAACTCCCAGACCTTTTCTGCCCTGCCTGTCCTTCCTGAACGGTTTATATCCATCCATTACAGTACTCCAGTCATGTGAGTTATCCCACCAAGTCTCTGTTATTCCAATCACATCATAGTTCCTTGACTGTGCCAGGACTTCCAGTTCTCCCTGCTTGTTTCCCAGGCTTCTTGCATTTGTGTATAGGCAATTAAGATAATTTGCTGATTGTCCTACTTTCTCAGTATGAGACAGGAGTCCTCCCCTCTTGCCCTCTCCTGCTCGTGCTTCCTCCCGGTATCCCATTTCCTCACTTACCTCAGGGCTTTGGTCTCCTTCCCCTGGTGAACCTAGTTTAAAGCCCTCCTCACTAGGTTAGCCAGCCTGCCTGCGAAGATGCTCTTCCCTCTCTTCGTTAGGTGGAGCCCGTCTCTGCCTAGCACTCCTCCTTCTTGGAACCCATCCCATGGTCGAAGAATCCAAAGCCTTCTATCCGACACCACCTGTGTAGCCATTCGTTGACTTCCACAATTCGACGGTCTCTACCCAGGCCTTTTCCTTGCACAGGGAGGATGGACAAGAACACCACTTGCACTTCAAACTCCTTTATCCTTCTTCCCAAAGCCACGTAGTCTGCAGTGATCCGCTCAAGGTCATTCTTGGCAGTATCATTGGTGCCCACGTGGAGAAGCAGGAAGGGGTAGCGATCTGAGGGCTTGATGAGTCTCGGCAATCTCTCTGATTCCCGCTTCAGTTTTGTCAAGATTTGCCCTTATCTAAAATGCCCACTTTCTCCCATTACTATAAATTGGCCCCAAAGGCACAGGCTGTCCTCAACAAGATGGCACCATACTTTTTTAACAATAGGTAAACATGAGGCAGCAAAGATATGTACCTTCTCCTATCATTTCCAGGGGGGACTAAAGCCAAAGTGCCCTCAGTGAAGCTTGTGGCCCCTTAATCACCTTTGTGAGGCTCAGGCAAGGGACTGGAGACAGTGTGGAGGTGCCAGAAATGGGACTGTGGGGACAGCAGGGAATGGGAATCTGTTAGGAAACAGGACAGGAAACTATGTGGTGTCAGAGTAATGTGGAGAGCAGGCAGAGATTGAGGGGTGGGCTCAGAGGAGACTGAAGGGATGCAGAAAAATGTGGGAGGCATAAGGCAGACTGAGGCGGGCAGGGGAATGTGGTGTGAAAGAGGGAAAATATGATTCGGGGGAGACTGTGAGGGGAAGGAGAAATATGAGGAACGAACTAATGTAGGGGGCAGATGGAGGACCAGAAACAGTGTGGGAGACTGTGGGAGATTGTGAGTGGGGCAACTGCCTATCCTGTCTAGCTGGGGGGGGAAGTATAGAGAGGGATAGAATGCAGTATTGCCAACCCTGAGCATTCAGAAATCATGAGTCAGACCTCCAAAACAATGAGATTGGCTTAAAAATAATGAGATTTTAAAAATACATTTGGGGCTCTTTTCCTTTGTTGGCGCATTTACAGGGCACATTTTCAAGCTTTCTTCTGCAACCATGAGGGCTGGAAACTTACTTTTTTAAAAAACAAAAGAATTGATTCGCTGTTGATAATAAGATTCCTACATTTGAGCTTTATGAAAAACAACAAATATTGCAAGCCAAGCAACAAAATCGTGAGAGCGGGCAACACTGAGAATGGCAGTTGCCCACACCCCAGGGGATAGGTTGAGGGAAGCAGAGTTCCTTCTGAGGAGTGAACAAGGAGGCCTAGCTTTTTGTGTATGTGTTGAAGGTTGAATTTTGAGCCTGAGATGATCACAGATTTGTTGGCAATAGGTGGCTTTGCTCTAAAGAGTCAGAAGACTGGTGAAAAGCAACATGTTTTATTCATATATATTTTTTAAAAATCTAATGATTTTTTTGGGGACTAACTCATGATTTTGGAATGATTAGAACTGGCAATACTGACACAAGGTGCAGAACCAGGGAATCTGGCTCCATTTAGGGAAGCATTTTCTCAGAAGGCCATTTATAACTACTTGATAGCACTTTTTTCCCCCTGCCAGAACAGGATAAAAGGGCCTTAGTATAAATGAGAATCAGGTCCTATAGGTTCAGAATAGCATCCGGATTCTGGATACCTTAAGCCTTTAAAGGCCTAAATAATTAATATACACATATAGAAAATAAACTAAAATTCCATCTGAACACACACCTCCCCATCTATTTCCAGCCTCCCCCATCTATTTGGAGAATTGTCCCTGGAAACATTTTTTTAAAATGTCAGCAATTTTGCATTATGGTATTAATCAGCAGCTAGATTCTAACTGGCCTCTATGCAGCCATGCAAGGATCTATCAGAGAGAGCTACTTTCCCGCCTTGCTCAGCCCATATATGGACCAGTCCGAATGTTAGTAACTGAGCTCAGGGGATTGCAGGGCTGCTACAGAGATGTTGCCCTGGCAGTGCTTGGTACTCCAAAGAAGTGATGGAGAACAGTAGGTGAAACCATGGCTACTTCTCCTCATTTGCGTCAGTCATCAGTGCCTTAAAGGGCTGTAGCAGTTTTCACATTCCCTGGCACTCCAGAAGGTATTTTGCCTTCTTGAGACACGACACCCCATGACTCCCTCAGAACTGTTACAGCTCTGCACTGCGACCAGTGCAGACAATGATTTACAGGCATAGTTTGGCCCAAAGTAAATACATAGTGTGATTGTGTGTATGTCCATATAAACATAAATACACACAAACTCTTACCAAAGAACCATATTGAATATGCCGCAAAAGAACACACAGATATTGTACAAAAGCAGAGCTCTTCTCTATCACGATAAACATGAGACACTGATTCCCTATGACAGGTTTCAGATTCCCTATGGACTTTTAGGATTTGTTCATAAAAAGTGGTCCGTGCATCGTGCCATGTGCACATATTTTATTGTTTCTCATTCCATGAGATGTTTGTACTGCACATTGGAAATACATATAACACATCTTAGTCCCTGGGGTCACACCCTGTTTACTTAGTTCTTGCTCGGGTACTTCTTTGCCTATACCCAAAAAGTCTGCTCAGCTCTCTTCTGGTAATGCATGGTGATTCTAATTTTAGGAGATACTAATCTCAAATATTTATTTTTATGGGAAGAGAGCTACCTGATTTCATAGCGGTTCAATATTCTAGCTGACCTCCTTTCTAGTTTTTCTTTCATTGTCATAATTCCTTTAGAACAGGGGTCGGCAACCTCTGGCACATGGCTCACCAGGGTAAGCACCCTGGCGGGCCGGGCCAGTTTGTTTACCTGCTACATCGGCAGATTTGGCTGATCGCGGCTCCCACTGGCCGCGGTTCGCCATCCCTGGCCAATGGGGGCGGTGGGAAGTTGCGGCCAGCAAATCCCTTGGCCCGCGCCGCTTCCCGCAGCCCCCATTGGCCTGGGACGGAGAACCGCTGCAGTGGGAGCTGCGATCGGCCAAACCTGCCGACATAGCAGGTAAACAAATTGGCCCGGCCTGCCAGGGTGCTTACCCGGGCGAGCCGTGTGCCAGAGGTTGCCGACCCCTGCTTTAGAACATTTCTTATGTCGACTTTAAAGGAATCTTGTAGGCCACTTGCAAAGGCATTTTTGTAAGGCCTCTTACCAGAAATCCCTCCTTTTTCCTTCTTCTACTATTTTGCTATATGGAGTAATCTATTAGAAACGTCTTCAGGCTTTGGTACTGATCAGCTTTACAGATTATCTTGCTAAGCATGCCACAAGGGTGCTTCTTGTATAAGGAATAGCTACTGGCACAAATTGACCTTGATCAGGAGTCTTTCAGATGTAGTCTTTCTCTGACTTTATATGGAAAAAAAAAAAAATTAAGAAGACTAAGTATAATCAGAATTTACTCTAGCCTTTCAGTATAACTTTCTGTAGGAAACGTATTGCTACTTTCTTCCTTCACTTTACTTTCGTTTCTCTTCACATGCTTTTCTTCTGTGCACTGCACTATTCTCCTGCATCTGTTAAGGGTAGACACTGTAGCTGCACTGTCTGCTTTACTCTACATTTCTTCAGTACATTTACTGTGTGAACAGGGCCGGCTCTAACTTTTTTGCCGCCCCAGGCACAAAAGAAGAGCGCCGCCCCCCCGCAAGCGCCCCCCCCCCGCGAGCACTGCGCAGCTGAACCCCCCAGCACCGCCAAAATCCCCGCCCCTGAACACCACGCCGCCCAAAGCCCCACCCCCTCCAAGCACTGCACCGCCTGAAGCCCCCCTACCCCTCCGAGCGCCACACCGCACCAGCCCCCGCCCCCCCAGTGCCGCGCCACACCAAACCCCCGCCCCCCTCTGAGCGCCGTGCAGTGCCAGCCCTTGCCCCACCCCAGCGCCATGCCAAGCCCCCGCTCCCGCCTCTGAGTGCCACGCCAAGCCCCCGAGCGCCATGCTGCGCCAAGCCCCCGCCCCCTCCAAGCACTGCGACAAGCCCCCACCTCCCTCCGAGCGCCATGCTGCGCCAGCCCCCGCCCCCCTCAGCGCCAAGCCCCCGCCCCCCTCCGAGTGCCGTGCCGCGACAGCCCCCACCCCCCTCCGAGCGTCGTGCTGCACCAGCCCCCGCCCCCCTCCGAGCGCCGCACAAGCCCCCACCCCCCCGAGTGCTGCGGCGCCTGAAGCCCCGCCCCCCTCCGAGCGCCGTGCCGCCCGAAGCCCCACCCCCCCGAGCACCGTGGAAACAAAAAAAAACCCCTCCAGCGCTGCCCTGGCGAACCAATAAATAAATAAATAAATAAAAACCCGAGCACCGCCCTGCCCCAAGGTGCCGACCCAAGCACGTCTTAAGCATATTCTCACCAGCAACCACGCACCGCACCATAACAACTCTAACTCAGGAACCAACCCATGCAACAAACCTCAATGCCAACTCTGCCCACATATCTACACCAGCAACACCATCACAGGACCTAACCAGATCATCGGCTCATTCACCTGCACGTCCACCAATGTTATATATGCCATCATATGCCAGCAATGCCCCTCTGCTATGTACATTGGCCAAACTGGACAGTCACTATGCAAGAGGATAAATGGACACAAGTCAAATATCAGGAATGGCAATATGCAAAAACCTGTAGGAGAACACTTCAGCCTCCCTGGCCACACAATAGCAGATGTAAAGGTAGCCATCTTACAGCAAAAAAACTTCAGGACCAGACTCCAAAGAGAAACTGCTGAGCTCCAGTTCATTTGCAAATTTGACACCATCAGATCAGGATTAAACAAAGACTGTGAATGGCTATCCAACTACAGAAGCAGTTTCTCCTCCCTTGGTGTTCACACCTCAAATGCTAGCAGAGCACCTCACCTTCCCTGATTGAACTAACCTCGTTATCTCCATATTGATTTATACCTGCCTCTGGAGATTTCCATTACTTGCATCTGAAGAAGTGAGGTTCTTACCCACGAAAGTTTATGCTCCCAATACTTCTGTTAGTCTTAAAGGTGCCACAAGACCCTCTGTTGCTTTTTACAGATTCAGACTAACACGGCTACCCCTCTAATACTTGACACGAATAATTAAAGGATTAAAAAACCTGCCTTATAATTATAGATTCAAAGAGTGCAAACTAATTAGCTTTACAAAGAGAAAGTTAACGGGTGACTTGATTGTAGTCTGTAAACCCCTACCTGGGGATCAAATATTTATAATGGGCTCTTCAATCTAGCCAAGAAAGGTATAACACAGTCCAATGGCTGGAAGTTGAAGCTAGACAAATCCAGACTGGAAATAAGATGTATATTTTTGACAGAGAGGGTAATTAACCATTGGAACAATTTATCAAGTGCCATGGTGGATTTTCCATCACTGACCACTTTTAAATTAAGATTGGAGGTTTTTCTAAAAGATCTGCTCTAGGTATTATTTTGGGGAAGTTCTGCGGCCTCTGTTACTTAGGGGTCAGATTAGATTATCAAAATGGGTCCTTCTGACCTTGGAATCTCTAAATGTACAGCAGCCTCAGGGTTGCTCTAAATTACATTGGATTCATCCAGCCATTGCCCTGGACAAGGATTGGGTGTAGTTCCATGAACTCTGCCCACCCCAGCATGCTCCCTGCTACTCCTCCATTGGTGTAAAGATTCTGGGCCAAGTCAATGGCCCATTTACACCTCTGTGTAATCTGTGTGGTGTTTTGACACTACAAGGAATATAAACAGAGCATCTAGAGCAGAAAAGTACAGGAAAGAAGAAGAAACCTCTACTCAATTATATGTTAAAAGGATCAATATAGAATGAGGGGAAAATTCACCAGCTTCAACAATCGGATAGATCAGGACATATATTGTGCTGTCAAGGCCAATTTTGCAAATTCACACTCAAGCAAAAGGATGATTTTTTTCCCCCCTTTTGTCAGAATTAGAGGATACAGGTTTTGTTGGCTTTGCTCAGTGTGTAAAATACTTTCACTCCTTTCTAGAATGCAGACTCTTTTGCAGTGTCATGGGTGGACATAGCATCTAGATTATTAAACTATATTAAACAGGACTCCTGTTTTGTATCCAGTGGTTTTAGGGCAATCGCCTCTCATCTTACTTGTTTAAAGACTGGTCTACACAGAAATTTGCATCAAAATAACAAAAAATTCACTCAAGTTATATCAAAATAGGACATTCTTATTCCAAAATAAGAGTGTCCACACAAAAATTTGCAACTAAAGGTCTAAATTACAACCCATTTAGCTATTTTGGGTCTAATTTCTATGTAGAATACTAGATTATTTTGACTGGGGTTAGCAGAGTTATTTGTTGTAGAATTCCAGCTCTACAGCAGTGCCGGAGAAATCAAGGAAGGTTGCCCCTTCTTCTCTCCTCCCCCAAAAGAAAAAATCAGGCTGGATACTTTTCTGAAAATTCCTTGAATAAGGATCCTCATGCTGCCATTGTAGTTATTATTCAAATTACAGTAGTGCCTAGACTCAGTGTCCCAGATGGTAAGCACTATATAAACACATAGAGATGTGAAACTGCGCCCTGAAGAGTTTACTAGGCCCCTGAAGAGTTAAACAGACAACAAGGAGGAAAGGAGCATTATTATTCCTGTTTCACAGATGGAGAACTGAGGAACAGAGGCCTGGATGCACAAAAGGAGTTAGGCATTGGGTCACTGAGAATCACAGTGCCTATCTTCCAGATGCCTAGAAAATCACTGGGATTTGTGAAGCTGGCCCAAAAGACTAATTATTTATCCACAGTGTGATGGCTTCAGCAGAGAGATTTAAAGAGGTCCATCTCAGAATATCCCTTACCTCAATGGTTAAAGCACTTACCTAAGTGGTGGTAGATCTCTGTTTAAATCCTTTCTCTTCCCTCTCAGGTAGATGAGGATTGGGGGTCTCCTATATCCTAGGTGAATACTCTAATCCCTGGGCTAAAAATTATCAGGGAGCTCCTCCTCCGCCTCTAGCTTTTTTTATGTAAACTCGCCTGAGGGGCCCAATCCAGTAGGTGTGCTCAGAGGGCGCTTACCAAATCAGGCCCTGCACATG
Organism: Trachemys scripta elegans; assembly: GCF_013100865.1. Classification (NCBI taxonomy): domain Eukaryota; kingdom Metazoa; phylum Chordata; order Testudines; family Emydidae; genus Trachemys; species Trachemys scripta. The sequence goes on from NC_048301.1 coordinate 47,124,404, forward strand.
TCTTAGGCATGGTCTTAGGCCAAATCACTCCAGCGCTTAGGTGGGAGACAGGCCCCAGATGCTTAGAGGGAGGCAGCAGTATGCATGCCCAAAGGTAGAAACATTGCCGCCGAGGGAACTTTTACTGCAAAAATTTAGGCACCAAGTGAGTTTAGGCACCTAAGGGGCTCAGTGGAAGTTTTGTGCATTGCAATGGTGACAAAACTGGGTCTTAGGCACCTATAACAGGAACGTACGCACCCAACTCTTTTTGTGCATCCAGGCCAAGAGAGTGACTAGCCCAAGTTAATGCAGAAAGCCTGTGGCAACTTGGGGAACTGAACCTGGACCCCAGGCCAGGGCCTTAACCACAAGACCATCCTTCCTCTTTTTCTTACTATATAAACCTAGTAAACATTTAAAGAGAGAGAGAGAGAGAGACATGTTCAAAATAAATTAACAAAAATAAACGGGTAAGGATCATGCAGTTTTTACTTCAAATCTGAAGATGAATTAGTCTTCAAGATATCGTCTGTTTAAGGATTACATTGTTAATAACCTAAATTTGACACACATTTTTCTCCCCTTCAGTCACTACCTGCAAAGCCTCTCTGAAAATTATCTCTTATGAAGCTGTGTTATTAATGGCTCCCTGTGAGGTTTCTTTTGGAAGCCTCAGAAAGGTAAATAAAAATGAATTAATACAGCGTTTTGGTTTGTAGGCAAAATATGCAAATAGCAGGCTGACAAAGCTTTAGCAGCATTAAAGGCTTTCATATTCTCCCCTCAGAGGCTTTGCTCATGGAATCAGAAGCCTTTAGGCAACCTTTAACTTCGTTTACATGTAATACACACACTCTTTTCCTAATGTCCTCCTGGCCCAATTCCCTCCAGTGCAGTTTTCATCTTCACACTTCATGAATTTTATTTGCTATCAATAAATAAACCTATTATCATCAGGTTTTTGTATTCTCATCATATATCATAATTTCTCATAAACCATTTATCGTATGGGTCAGGTTCACTGAGCACATCCCACTCATCTTTATTTCTCAGCAGATGACTGAGAGATACACAAGCTGTAAGTATAGATGGAAAAAATAAGGTTTCAACTTTCTATGAAGAATACTGCTTACTATTATTATTTTTACATACCTTTATAAGGCACCTATAACTGTGGTATTTGAGTGCCCTTTGATATAACATATTGTCATCCTCGAAAAAAACTAGCATCCTCCAGGAAATGGTTTGTCCCATCAGATGGGGAGGGAGGTGCGCCAGCATTTATTGTGCATTTAGTCAACCTGACTAAAGAGATGCATTTTTGCATTGCCTCTGAAAGGTTGTCAGGTTCAGGCAGTGGTGACTTAACAGAGGGAGTGAGTTTTAGAGTCAAGGATCCACTGCTGATGCCTCCTGCAAGTTTCTTTGAGGAATGATAGTATGGGTATGGCTTGAAAGCATAGAAGGGCAGGTGGTCTTGCATGGTACCTGGGTCTTTAGATCGATAGTAATCAGCACCTTGTATTTTATCTTGCATTGGATCAGCAATCAGGACAAAGTACTGAATAGTGGTGTAATGTGCTGTCATCGATCTGTATCACTTAGAAGATGGACAGACAGATTCTTCACCAAATGAAGCCTCCAACTTGCCTACTTTGTCAACCCTTGGCAGTACGTTAGTGTAGTCTTATATATAGGCAACAAATGCATGCAACAGTGACTGAGATGAACAGATGCAAGTCCCTAGACCAGCAAAGTTGGAAGAAAGCATTCCTGTTTAATCAGGCATCCATAAGCATAGTCGAGTCCAGCAGGACTTAGAGACTGAGAACTATCTTGGCATATCTCTAATATACATGATCATCTATGAGATAATTAAAAGAGCTATTACATCCTCAGACCCCTTTACTTGTCAAACTTACACACATAGTGGTAGCATAGTTATAATGGTAGGGTCTGCCACAAAAAAAGGAGAAGGAAGCGAGTTTCCAACGTCCATGGCTCCTTCTAGATAAGCACTGAAGAAACAACTCTTAATGGTCTTTGTGGAACCTCACATCTGTGTCATGTCATTGGTAGCTTGATTAGTAAAACTTTAGACTCACTGCATAATCATAAAGCCTGCATAATGTATGCCTTCAGAGAGACTGAGTGAGAGATATCACTCATCAGTTTCTTTATTTCTAAAGCTATGGAAAGGCTTATGTACTTTGCCCTCTTTTTCTTGCTCTTTGCAGAGGCCTGTTGGTAAAGTCATTAGTTTATTGTTCAGACATTTTTAGTAAAGTGTTTTCCTAGTGTGTTCTGTGGACATGCGAATTTTAGTATTCTACAAATTGTTGAGCTCAATTAGGATGACCTAGGAATTTGTTAGCAATTTTAAGAGATGCCCAAATGGATCATAGACTCATAGACTTTAAGGTCAGAAGGGACCATTATGATCATCTGGTCTGACCCCCTGCATGCTGCAGGCCGCAAGACCCTTTCCTGGACTCTGCCGTTGAAGTCCCCAATCCTGTGTTTTAGTGACTTCAATCGGCTGAGACCCTCCTGCTAGTGATCCCTGCCCCATGCTGCGGAGGAAGGCGAAAAACCTCCAGAGGCTCAGCCAATCTACCCTGGAGGAAAATTCCTTCCCGACCCCAAATATGGCGATCAGTAATACCCCGAGCATATAGGCAAGAGTCTCTAGCCTGACCCTTGTTGGCCATTATGCTATTCATGTACCATTGCTTGGTTTTCCTTGGCTAATACGTTTTACCATTAAACCATTCCCTCCATAAACTTATCCAACTTAATCTTAAAACCAGACAGGTCCGTCGCCCCCACCGTTTCCCTCGGAAGGCCGTTCCAATATTTCACCCCTCTGACGGTCAGAAACCTTCGTCTAATTTCAAGCCTGAACTTCCCCCCGGCCAGTTTATATCCATTCGTTCTCGTGTCCACATTAGTACTAAGCTGGAATAATTCCTCTCCCTCCCTTGTATTAACCCCTCTGATATATTTGAAGATAGCAATCATATCCCCCCCTCAGCCTTCGCTTTGTCAGACTAAACAACCCAAGCTCCTCTAATCTCTTTTCATACGACAGATTTTCCATTCCTCTGATCATCTTAGTCGCCCTTCTCTGCACCCGTTCCAGTTTGAGTTCATCTTTTTTAAACATGGGAGACCAGAACTGCACACAGTACTCCAAATGAGGTCTCACCAGCGCCTTATACAACGGAAGCAGGACCTCCCTATCCCTACTAGATATACCTCGCCTAATACATCCCAAGACCGCATTGGCTTTTTTCACTGCCACGTCACATTGTCGACTCATAGTCATCCTGCGGTCCACAAGGACCCCTAGGTCCTTCTCCTCTTCCGTTACTTCTAACCAATGCGTCCCCATCTTGTAACTAAAATTGTTATTATTCATCCCCAAGTGCATCACCTTACACTTTTCACTATTAAATTTCATCCTATTTCTGATACTCCAATTCACAAGCTCATTCAAGTCTCCCTGCAGAATATCCCTATCCTCCTCCGAGTTTGCAACTCCTCCCACCTTCGTATCATCCGCAAACTTTATCAGCCCACTCTTGCTGATCAGAATCAATGTGTCACAGACAGCACCATGAATTCTCAGAGGAAAGGTTGCAGAGTTTACTAGCTAACAATTAAACACTGTTTGGCCAGCATTGTAGTCTCACACTAGTATTCCAGAGTTGAAGCTTACTCCGCTGAGAGTAAGAACAATACTTAACGTCTTCAATTTGATTTGAATCCCGTAAATGAGCAGGAAGTTATTCAGAATGCAGAATGTCCCACAAGCATTTGCTTCTGACATTGAAGAAGTATCTTATACCTCTGAAAGGGTTCAATAGCTGTCAGTAGAGCCCTGCATGGATACAAAAATGCGGTTCCGCATTCACCAGAATCAACGTGTATCTGACCCATGAGCCGCTGGCCGTTTTTTATGTGGATCTGCATCCAGGCTGCCCCCACAGCAGCATGCCGTCTCACAGTGTCTCTCATAGCCTATGACTCATAAGATATGAGTTGCAGACAGCAGCTTCCCCACCTTTGAGATCCATTGGGATGCTAATAAGGCAGAGTGTGTACTCCTCTGGGCGGGAGCGGGGAGGGATTGTTTATAGACTCTCTGCCAGGAGCCATGTGCCAGGTGTAGAAAGCTGCCAAGAGAATTCCTCATTGGGTGGGAGGAGCCGGAATGGGGGAGGGGAAGCAGGGGGACACGGCCCCATCATTTTTAAAGGACGAGCGATGGAGAGTGAGGGGGCAGAATCTTGGGGGGGAAGACGCAGTGTGGGAGCAGGCCCTCAGGGAGAAGGGGCAGTGCGAGGGCGGGTGCTGGATGGGGAGGGGCAACGCAGGGTCACTGGCTCAGGGGAAAGGCGCAGCACAAGGGCGGGGCCTCAGGGAGAAGGGGCTGCATGGAGGTAGGTTAGGGTGACCACATGTCTCGATTTTATAGGGATAGTCCCAATTTTGGGGTCTTTTTCTTATATAGGCTCCTACTACCCCCCACCCTGTCCCGATTTTTCACACTTGCTGTCTGGTCATCCTAGGATAGGTGTTGGGGGGGAGGGGCGTCGTGTCGTGTGCTGGTCCCAGGGGCTCGCAAGGGGCGGTAGCAGCAGAGCATGTTGATAGACTAGAGCCCTGTGTGGTTGTACCTGTATCTGATTCACTATCTGCCAAAATTGATCCGCAGATATAAAGCGGATATCCGCGGATTTGCAGGGCTCTAGCTGTCAGAGCCCACTTTTCCCTCCCACTGACTTTTTCTTGTGGGTAGATAGAGTTCCTTGAAGATACAACTAACCTGCTTCTCGGGAACAATGAGTTAAAATAGCCATGTAATGATACTTAATATATTTTCTGGAAATGCTAATAGCTACCTTCAAAAATGTCCCGAAAAGCATATTCAGAGGCCTGCAAGCCTGACTGATCATTTGGTTTGTTTGCATTCTTTTAATTATCTTATTCCAAACTACTACAAACTACACAAACTGGACAACTTTAGAGAGGTGTCACTTACCAATGTCGGCAAACTTTCACTGTTTCATAGATTTTAAGGTCAGCAGGGACCATTGTAATCATCTAGTCTGATTTCCTACGTAACATAGGCCACAACATTTTAGCTTGACAAGAGAAGATACCTTGCTACCTGATTGTCCTCCAACAGGCTTTGACTTGCCAAGCTGATTTCTTAAAGGTTTCTGCTATTGCATTTATAGATTGGAACTTCATATTAATCCACATTTAGTTGCCTGAGTTACGCCACACAAATGCTGATATGTCATTATGCCGATCACAGAATATATGTTTATACTGCAGATACCAGTGATGTGATATTTCTAGCCTGAACTGTGCTTTGATTTTTTTTTTTCCTTTACTTGGCTAAGAAAGCCATGATTGTTTAACAGAGCTTCCAGAATTTCTCTTTCATCATAAAGAGCATGAGCAATCTGAGCTTTCATATAGCAGCCCTCTGCTATTTCTTTATATCCTTAAAATATTTGTCTTTAAATTGTGCTTATCTGTGTTGACCTAGGCCCAGATTTTTAAAGGTATTTAGGTACTTAGTGGGATTTTCAAAAGCATCTATACACCTAACATCCATTGAAAACAATGGGCTTTAGGCTCCTAGATACTTCTGAAAATCCCACTAAGTACCTAAATACCTTTTAAAATCTGGGACCTGCTGTTTTTACACTTTATTTTCTGAGCATGCCTCTGCTGGTTATTAAAGGGGCAATGCCTGGCATGCTGGCCAAACTGATTTGGGGCCTCTTTAAATTGTTCCAGTGGATGGGTGACTGAATCTTTAAGGCCCTCAACATATCTGACTGGGCTTATCTCTCCCAGAGCAACATATGTCAAGTCTGCATTGACTACTTCATTTCTGAATTGAAAATACAAGGGAAATTGAACTTCACATGTACTAGTTCAGAGTGTGCATTAGTAGACTACTGCTGTACAGCAAGGGTATTTTGTGAGGCATGAAGTACAAGGTCAGCTTTCTCCCTAAAAAGCTTTGACTTACCCTAGATCTCAGAGCACTCAATGAGTATTGCTGTCAAAGAAGCTCTAGATAGGCTATAGGAAAAGTTATTTCCCACTTAAACTAAAGAGACCTAAATTATGCATACAAAAGGAAAGGGGGAAACATCTAATCACAGATGTTGAGAAACTAGTAAAATATTACAACCAACTGTTGATTGAAACCATTGCAGCGACAGCCCCAAACCAATGCCTCTTCTCTCACAGTGCTTGTGCAGGACACCATTGTCCTCCAAAGAGCTATACCAAATGAAGCAAGGAGGTCAACAGAGAAAGACTTGCTCAACCACAACTCAACACAAAGTCCACCTGTAGGCATAAAAGAAGGCTTCCTCTCTGACACAATTGAATTAGCCATGTCACAGCCAGCAGAACAGTTCCATAAGGCAAACTATTTAACTGATCTTTAATGTCTGCACATCTCCTATGCAAATCCAGGTCTTTGTGAAAAGCTCTCAGCCAACTTTGCACCCAAAAGCACCAAAACCAGAGAGAATCTTGCAGTTACTTAATATATATCTCAATGACCTGGAAGAAAATATAAGATCATCACTGATAAGGTTTGCAGATGACATAAAGATTGGGGAATGGTAAATAATGAAAGGGATTGGTCACTGATAGAGAGCAACCTGGATCAGTTGGTACACTGGGTGCAAACAACGTTTCAATATAGCCAAATGTAAAGTCAGACATCTAGGAACAAAGAACATAGGCTATACTTACAGGATGGGGGACTCTCTCCTGGGAAGCAGACACTCTGAAAAAGATTTAAGGATCAACTGAATATGAGCTCCCAGTGTGAAACTATGGCCAAAAGGGCTAATGTGCTCCTTGGATGTATAAATAGGGGATGTTCAAGGAGGAGTAGAGAGATTATATTACCTCTGTATTAGCCGCTCGTGCAACCAATTCTGGTATACTCTGTCTCATTCCAGTATGTACAATTGAAGAAAGTTTAGAAAAGAGCATGGGAATGATTGGAAAACATGCCTTATAATGAAAGACACAAGGAACTCAAAATAATTAACTTAACAAAGAGATGATTAAGGGATGATTTGATGACAATCTATAAGCACCTACATGGGGCACAGCAATTTGAAAATGGAGTGTTCTTCAAACTAGCAGACAGAGGTATAACAAAATCTAATGGCTCAAAGTTGAAACTAGGCAAATACAGACTTGAACTAAATTGCTAATTTTTAAGAGTAGGTATTGCTACACTACCATCGTGGGGCATGACTGCAGATCATGTAGACCTACCCAAGCTAGCTTTAATCTAGCTAGCTCAGGTATTGGTAGCAGTGAAGCTGCAGCAACATAGGCTTTAGGTCAGGCCATCTGCACAAGTAATTACCTAGGATTCCAGGCAAACTTGTAGAGAAAGCAACCTACCTGACATCTTAATGCCAGAGTCTTGTAATGCCTGAAGAAACCTATACTTAATACCTATTACTCCCTAGTTTCCAACTGCCCTTTTCACCCCCAATGTTGTTGAGAAAATAGTTACAACCAAAGTTCTGGTGGTATCTACATTCTGTCAATATCCTGACCAGACAAAGCATGGAAATAGCCCAGTTGGTGCCAATGAATGACCATTTTCTGTGCTGCCATTACAGGAAGCAAACTACGAGGCAGTCTTTCGATATTGTTAATCATATAATGCTGATAGCAAAATAATGACACACACATGAGAGCTTGCTGGAGCAAATGAGGCAGTACTCTGCTGGATCCACTCAATCCTGTCAGAAAGTCATGATGGCACCTACTCCTGTTCGCTGAAGACTATGACTTACAGAGTCCCAAAAGGTTCAGTACTCTCCTAGTCGCTTTAATATTTGAATGACATGTTGCAGACTCATAAGTAGACCTGGGCAATTTTTTTTGTGCAAAAAAATGCAGATTTGGGTGGACTGGAACAATTTGCAAATTTGGGGTCGATTTTTGGCAAAATGATTTGATCAATTTTTATTTAAAAAAGTCAGAAATTACAAATGTCTTGACTTTTCATTTCAGAAAAAATGTTTCATTTAGGAATTTTACATTTTATTTAAAAAAATCCTATAATGGTTTAAAAATCTTAAAAAACGAACAAAACATTTTGCTTGACCTGACCTAGAATTTTTTCAGCTGTGTCATTTTCAGGTGACCCAAACCAAACTGTTTGGGCCACCAAACCAAAAGACATATCTGTAATTCACATAGGTCTACTCAGAAGTTATCAGTATGCAGATGACACACAACTGTTTGTCTACTCAACTGATATCCTTTGCCATCACTAAGATGTCCCAATGCATGAAAGAAAGAAATAGATGGATACAGAGCTATTGGCTCAGACTTAGCTCAGGAAAAACAGAAATGATCTCAGGGATGGTGAAAGCACTTGGAGGAATGTGTCGATACTCTTACTTCACTAATGACTGAGAGCCTAAAACAGGTCACCAAGGTGGCACAAAGCCTTGAGCTCACATTCAACTCATGACTAGTCACAGCAGCAAGGAATGGTTTCTTCCATCTTTGGCTGGCCAGAAAACCATGCCCCCTCCATCTCAGGAGAGGCTCTAGATACTGTGAGCCACACTGTCATCATCTCTTGCTGAGACTATTCCAACTGAGGGTGAATGAAACTGCCATAGAGACTGAATGAGAGAGACAAGCTAGGTGCTATTTTATTTGCCTTTCAAAAAAAATTATTTTCCCTGAAAGAGTGGTTGGAGTAGGATTTTCCAAAGTTGATACAGGTAGATAGGTACTATTTCATGAAGTGTGTAACCTATATCATGGCACTTTTACCATTCAGAAGTGCATGAGCATTCTCATCCACAGGATTCAATAGTAAAAGGTAAAGAAGGTACGAGAGACTAAGGGATTTGTATCAATTCATGTTCGTTGGTATTTTTAATGGCTTTATCATAAATTAATAAAGTAAAGCTTGGTTCCATACTCATTCTCAACTATCATATTTGCTACCCTAATAGGGAGTATACCAGACAAATACAGAGAAAAGATTTCTTTTTCTCCAAAAGAGCTCAGGCTGCCATCTCAGTGAGGGATATAACAGTGAGCAAGTTATCAGCGAGCTATCAGAACAAGTGCTGTTAGCTTCAGCTGTGTGCGTGATTCCCATGGTTCATCTCCACATGAAGCACCCTCAGGATATATTTATGTAGCAGGCCCCCTTTGAGAGTCTTTCTGTGTCTTGATTTAATATAGATTGGTTAGAGATAGTCAGGATGGATCTACAATAGGGAGGTCATGCTTAACAAACTTGATTCATTGCTTTGAGGAAGTGACAATGAGACTGGACAGGGGTGAAGAAGTAGACATAATTTACTTGGACTTGAAAAGGCTCTCACTACAGTACCACATAACAGATTAATTTATCAGGTTAGCAAGTACGGTACTGATGGTGAAATACTCAATTGGATATAAAATTGGCTTGGTAACAGAGGCCAGGGAGTGGTAATAATGGTTATAGATCACATAGGAGGAAGTAATATGCACTCAGGGGTATACATTTGCAGATACAGTATCATGAAACTGGCAATATTAAAAGAATACTTGGCTCCAAAGAGGCCAGGGGGAAAATGGAGGCATGAGGTTTACAAGTAACTTATGCAATTTAATATGGACAGATATAAAGTAAAGAGGAGAGAATTGGTAAAAATGGATTAAAATGAATTATGCTATGACAGGTCAAAAATTTGAAGAGATGCCAATCAGGAAAAAGATCTAGAGTGGAGAGTGGTCAGATATCTCAAATTATGAGGCGCCAGACCTTGTTGCAGCTAGGACAGTACATAGAAGAGTGGGAGAATGTATTACTACAGTGACAGGGGACAAAATTAAAAGAGAACATAAAAGAGGAATACCCCATCTGTGGGCATTTTGTTAGAGGAAGGAGAGTAGAAATTCAGTAAAGGTACAGGAGGGTAACAAGGAGAGGAAAGGGTCCCAAGTGTTTACAATCATGAATGGAAACAAATCAGAAATTGGACAGCCTACAGTGTACCAGGTTTTCTCATGTAGATAGCATAACAGGGTGGAAGGGCTGTAACTATGAAATCTGGCAGAGTACCCCGCTCCTCAGCATTGGTCTGATGTATACAATGGATGAGAGGTGTGTGATATTGCATGGCCTCCAAAATTCAGACTTTAAACTTTTGACCCTGATTTGTTAGGAGGTGAACTTCATAGCCTAAGATTTTCTAAAACAAAGTATCTAAAATCAAAAATTTAGCTCTCAGTACTGCATCAAGGTCTGATGGTTCCTGAGCCTTACTGGGCTATGTTTAGTTGAATTTAGAGCTCTCTTGTCTTACTAGGGAGCAAGAAGCAAGAAAATAAGGCCCTGATTATGCAACTCTTATTCATGGTGATGAGCACTATATGAGTAGTCCTACTGACTTCAGGTTTTCCCTGCATTTCCCCTCTTTTGTCATCTAATACTCCCCTCTGTTCTCCCATCTCTCCATTTTCCTCCTTCCTCTATATTCTCCCTTTCTTCTTTTATCCTCTTCCCACCTTCCTCATTCGCTCCCATATGATCCTTCATTTGCCCTTTAAATTCACTCCCCAATATGAAGCATCAGGAGGGGATAAGATGCTCACAGGTCCATTTTGTTACCCCTTAGGTCTTTTCCCACTGGGGTTCAGGCTAAGAGGAGGCACCTCTTCTGTTTCCTTATCCCTTTGGCACTGAGGGGAACAGATCTTTGTGTAGACAAGGCAGATAGAAAGGAGACACCTCTTCTTCTACCATTGGACGTTGCAGCTGCTTCATCTAATGGTAAGAGAGCTTGTAGGCCAAGAAACTCCTCAGCCAAGCACCAGTATCTACCACTGTTCCCTCTTCAGAGTCCTCTGACTTCCTGGTAAGTACTCACCTTACCAACCAAAGAGTGAGGGGAGAATCCATAGAGCAGCTACACTCCCCAAACCACAGAAAGGGAAGAAAGGGTATATCTACACAGCAAAAGCAAAAAGCGTTGGCTTCCCTGCTTCTAACTGTGCTTCTGTGTCATATCCATTCACTGGTTAGAACAATAGCTTGAGTCCTTATAACCCTAGCCAAGTGTAATTCCTCACTAACGGTGGAACACACTTTTGTCAGTGCTCCTTTTTCAATTAACTAAACAGGGATGCTCAGTCAATGTGTGGCTGGTTAGACCACGGAGCAGAGTGATCAGTAGGGTAAAGAGGATTTGATTCATAGACTATACAGCAAGTATACTTAAGGAATCGTTTATTTATTATTTGCGTCCTGATACCTAAAAATTATCCTTGTGTTGTTTCCTTATGAATATAGTCTTCAAACTTTGGACCAAATCTGTGGATCCATTAAAGTCAATTGTCAAACTCTCATTGATTTCAACAGGACTAAGATTTGACCCATTGTGATTATTCAGATAACACACACAAACTCTTAAATCAGTAATCCACCCAGGGAATGCTCCTTCTACTGGGGTCACATTGTTAATACATCCTGTTCATGTCATTTCCTCTATAAATCTATGAACACCTTTAGAACAAGGGAAAAACCGCTTCCAGCCCTTTTGCAAATAAATATTAGACTCTTTTTTTTTAAACTAAAAACAAGATAGGAGTATTTTTCCTCGAGAAAACTTATTATAGGAAAGGTAATGTTAATACTTTCCTTGTGTATAGTGTTTGTGAAAGGAAATTAGACAAAGTTTTCTATATACAGAGCAGTGCAAACATCCCAACACAGACTTGAAAATATGCTTGTACCCTGACCTAACGGTCCATTCCATTCTCAGCCTGTTAAAGATACTGAGTGTTATCCTGTTTTTTTGTGAGAAGGTCTCATGTCTTCTAGGATGGGCTGAAACAATTAACTCATTTCATGTGGGCCACTAATGGCTGTTACATGGAAATGACTGTCACCCTCTACCAATGTAGGCAAAACTGTAACCACTCACCTCGTTTTGTATGGCTCAAAACCAAATTCCTGATCATTAACTCTTCCAGTATTACTACCAGAGTAGGCTAAAAATCAGAATCATTTATTCAACCTTCCTTCCCCACAGAAATTTGGTGAAGTGTGTGACATGGTACCTGGGTCTGAAATACCTTGGGTTTTAGTTTTACAAACCACTTCACTTTGTCTATTCAAATTAAAATTGTTCATCCACCCTCCCCCATCTCCTCAGACCTTTGGGGATCTGAATAAAATTAATTTGGAGAAAAAAACCACTCTGATTTTCTGAAAGTGTCAGAAAGTTCCTATTGGGTTAAACAATATGTTGCATGTTATTAGCCATGTTTATTGGAAATTGGATCTGAATTAATATTTGGTAACTTTGAAGCTGTCATAGGAACAACTGGAAGAGTTTTCAAATACAGTACAATATCTGTACTCACACATTACACTTTATACACAGTGCTCAAATTGGGAGTGGGGTATAGGCATGTGTAGTGAACCTCACTTCTCACCCTTGCCACACACCCTCTTTTCCCCTTTCCTATGTTGGCGTTGAGAATATCATGTATCCGACAAAATTTTCCAAATGTGGGCGCTTGTCTTGTAAAAGTTTCAGATCTTACCTGAAAATTTGTGTTTCCTTTGACATCCCATTTGTTCATACTTTTCCTGTGCAAACAGGAAGCTTTCTGTTGGGTGACAGTTAATTAGATTAGGATAGTTGACAACCAATCCTTGCCCCGGCACCCAAATTAAAAAAAAAAAAAAAATCAGTGTTAAGGAAAACACTATGCAAATTGATCTAAAAGCAGTGACATGATATAGCTAATGCAACTTCTAGGGAGCAGTATTGTTAAGTTAGCTGTCAGTTGTAGCGCATCACAGTCATAGCATTGACATGACCACTTTGCAATAATAGCAATGTGTTCTGTTGAAAGTGGTATTTAAATCGTCCTAAAGATTTTCCCCTAGTTTAATTTTTCAGAGTTACTGTGCTTCAATACAGCCCTATCTGCCCTTGCAACCAATTTATCTGGGTCTTAGGAGATTGTAAACTACTGCCATGCCTGAACAGTGCACTGAGAATTAAGATTTCCTTCCATATGCTGTGCTTTTGCTTTCCAGAAATCAATTATTTAGGGGCAAATTCTTGCTTGGGGCGGGGGGGTGGGGAGGGAGAGGAAGGAGGGGAGCGTGGAGGACAGGCGGGATGGATTTGTCCAAGTTTCTTTCTAAAAAATACTTTATTGTCTGAAAAGTTTAAAAATCAAAGCCAACATTTCAAACAGTTGGTTTTCATTTCTTTAAGTTCATAATGTTGTAAGTAACAATTCATCAAATCCATACTCCAGTGTATATCAGTGAAAGAATATTCTTATTTAAGTCTGGCTTGCCACCATTTTCTTTCACATAATACACTGGCATCTCATCATTACTTTGTTCACTTTGACTGTTATTGTGTCTCTCAGCCAACGCTTAGACAATAACATTGGGTATTTTTGTAGTCCAGAAAACCTCTCAGGATTAGTGGGTTTAGTTAATATTGGTTAAAACTAATTTGAAATAGATCTGTTATTCTTCCATTTCCCCTTTAGTCTGGGCATTCTTTCTAGCTCGATTTAAATTCCCTCTCTCTCTCCTTTGGCTTCTTTGCCCCTAGTTACCTCATAAACAAGAAGCAATGCCAACTGGAATGTGAGAGCAGAGCTGAAAGCAGCCTGCTGACCTCTGCTCCTTTCTACCTCCTGCAAACTGGAGACATATCAAACTCAATCTCTGGTAGCCTGGGAAGCAAGAGTCCTGAATTGCTTGGAAATTCAGGGACCCAGACCTTATGCTGTTAAATCATCAGGCAGGATCACTGAACTATAACGGTGCATAGAATTTTTTTTTAAATATATAAATCTAATGATCAGATTCACACACTTATTTTCATTGAATGGTATCTTACTCTGGAAGTAGTTGCACTGAAAATAATGGGACTATCTGTGGAGTAATGTATTATTCAGGGCGAGTAAGGTATTCTGAATCTGGCCCAGTGCTATTTATTAGAATGATGTGTCAAATGTTTAACTTTGTTAGGTGGAACCCAAAAGGGAAGAAAGATTCAGGCACCCAACAATCTAGAGTGTGGCCTACACTCATGTATGGATATCATAACGATCCCCCCCCCACTGCATTGTGTACTCTCAAATGTGCTCTTTCATCTGAGCAGAGATCACAGAATCAGCTATAGCAAAATAAATCACAGATTTTTTCCCCTGAATTAGTGGAATCAGCACAACGTATGTAAAGTTTGTCACAGCCAGGGGCGGCTCCAGGCACCAGCGAAGGAAGCAGGTGCTTGGGGAGGCCAATGGAAAGGGGCGGCACGTCCGGGTCTTCGGCGGCAATTTGGCGGCGGGTCTCTCAGTCCCTCTCTTCCTCTTTGAGCTGCCGCCAAAGTGCCACCGAAGAGGAAGAGAGGGAACGAAGGACCCGCCATCGAAGTGCCGCAGAAGAATGAAGCGGTGCGATTGAGCTGTCGCCGAAGTGCTGCCGATCGGCTTTATCTATTTTTTTTTTTCCGCTTTGCTGCTTGGGGCAGCAAAAAAGCTGGAGCCGGCCTTGGTCACAGCTCAGGAAGGCACCATAAAGAAATCCAATCACTGAAATTGCCCAATTCATAGAATTTCACATTAGCAGGGGTGAAGGGAGAAAATAAGAGCTGTTCCATTCTGTCTGCTTCTTCTTTCAACCCACTCTATGCAAGTCTCTACACCTCATATACAAGTCGCCACTACAGAGTCAATGCTTACGAATAGTTGCCACACTGGCATCTGAGATAACACAGTTTCCCCCTATATGTAGGTAACAGGAAATAAGCAGAGTTTTTCAGATGCTGTGCAGAGGTATTTCTTGATAATTGGTTACTTTTTAAGATCAACCACTGTGTATGGATTTCTGGTGTAATCAAAACTGGAGTCCAATTTGATTTTTGTACTTCAGTCATGAAGACAAGGTCTAGAGCCTTGTGTTTTTTTCTTTTTGCATTGGCAAACTCTTCTGCCCTTAGTTTGTAAGGCAGATCGTTTGGCCAATAAACACATAAAATACCAACAACTTACATTTTGCCAATCTGGAGGAAGAAAGTACATATTCAGAAAAATCAACAGCCTACATAGAACGAAGGTGACTGAAGAGTTTGGTTATAACATTGTAGAGTATCATAAATGAAAATATAAAGTACATTTTAAGTGATTAATGTATGTAAGCTGCCCTCTTCCAGTGTGCATTAATCAAGAAAAAATGCACACCGTCTATAGTGGTTAATGTTACAAGTCCATTATTCAGCTTTGATAATGTGCATAACAATGCTCAATATGACAATGAATTGGGGTAGCTGAGAATTTAGGATGGTGGCAAATTGGTGTAGTATTTGGATTAGCATTTTTAACCTGCATCTCGACAGCTTCTTTTCTTCAGTTCAC